>NC_084621.1:6349747-6364747 GCF_033978795.1 Nerophis ophidion
AAGCTGCTTCTACAGCGACATGAAGACCAACCAGCGAGTACATCAAGCTGCTTCTACAGCGACATGAAGACCAACCAGTGAGTACATCAAGCTGCTTCTACAGCGACATGAAGACCAACCAGTGAGTACATCAAGCTGCTTCTACAGCAACATGAAGACCAACCAGTGAGTACATCAAGCTGCTTCTACAGCGACATGAAGACCAACCAGTGAGTACATCAAGCTGCTTCTACAGCGACATGAAGACCAACCAGCGAGTACATCAAGCTGCTTCTACAGCGACATGAAGACCAACCAGTGAGTACATCATGCTGCTTTCTTTGACCAGGACTACAAAAGGACTAAATGTCAATGACATCAATAATATCTTTATCTCCTTTCAATGCTAAAGAAGTCCTTTTATGGTAAGTGTTGGGGATCGTCCAATAGCAGCAGAATACAAGTATCGGATGATATCCGCCTGCATCTAAAATGTATCATCTATAATGGTATCAGCGCCGATACAAGCAGCATGTTTACATCTAAATGTCCTCCAATAAATACACATGGTCGGTCTTTTCTTGTAGTTTAGGCTATTCGGCAGCTGCACAACAGCTAAGCACACAATAGCACAGAAGCTAGACGCACATAAGTGTCTGTAATTCAACAATAAAACAGCACATTTCTCAATACAAACCCAATGATTATATTTGCATATTGCTTACACATACAAAGAAAGAATCCAGTAACAAACGTGTCTGCATCATACAATTTACTTATTCTAATGAATTATTATTGCCAAAACACATTTCTACTCCACTTCCACTTAAAGACAGCATAGATCTATCATAACTGCCATTATTTTGACTTATTTCACTTCATCAAGCCTTTTCTAATATTCCACACTACAAAATAATCGATGTACTACGATTCTTGCCGTATTGGATTAACAATTGTATTAGCCAGTGCTCCTCATGAATCCAGCAGAGGGCGCTGTCTCACCAGTCCTTTCACACAACATTTTTGGGCAGGAAGATGCTTTGAGAAGCCGTGATGTTGCCTAACACTGCAATGTTTTCTTCATGCGTAAGAATACATTTAAAATGTGTAATACATGCTAAGCAGAGTAACAAAAAGAGGCATTTTGTGTGTGTCGGGGTTATGAAAATGTTTTTTTTAATCTTTTTGCTATTTGTTAGGTTGGAGTAACATAATCCCAGGGAATAACAAAGATCTACTGTCTTGGCAATGGTATGAATAATACTACAAAATGGTAAAATAACATTCCACTTTTTAATGATTTGTTTTTTAATATATTTAAAAATGTGCCTCTTTGCAAACTTAGCCGTGGGCTACAAATGGCCCCCCGGAGCCAACTTCGGACAGCCCTGGTTCAAACTGTCACCATCCTAACATAAAAGACTGTATGACCTTAGCACAGTACCGTTTGACCAATTATACATCCAATTCATCTCATCTCCTGAGAGCGCTTCTAGCATGGAACCTTCCCAAGTTGCCACGGCAACAAGGCCATGTCAAATACCCGCTTGCTCCATTTGCAGGGGATTTTGCAGCAAATGTCAATTATGTACAATAACTTTCTATCTGAAAGTCAAATGGACATACAGAAACATACCAATGCCACAGAAGCATACGTAGTAAGACCATCCATCCATTTTCTACCGCTTATTCCCTTTTGGGGTTGCGGGGGGCGCTGGCGCCTATCTCAGCTACAATCGGGTGGAAGGCGGGGTACACCCTGGACAAGTCGCCACCTCATCACAGGGCCAACACAGATAGACAGACAACATTCACACTCACATTCACACACTAGGGCCAATTTAGTGTTGCCAATCAACCTATCCCCAGGTGCATGTCTTTGGAAGTGGGAGGAAGCCGGAGTACCCGGAGGGAACCCACGCACTCACGGGGAGAACATGCAAACTCCACACAGAAAGATCCCGAGCCTGGATTTGAACCCAGGACTGCAGGACCTTCGTATTGTGAGGCAGACGCACTAACCCCTCTGCCACCGTGAAGCCCTCGTAGTAAGACCATTCCATTTGATTTGAGCCTGAATAACTGAGCATTGTAAAACTTTATTTTGAAAAAGAAAAACCCCAGCATTTCCTGTCATTTCTCAGTAATAACCCATTAAAAAAACAAAGATTAGGGTCAATATACACACGATACAAAAGGACTATTGAGGGGAATTATAGTTTAAAAACCTTAAAATATGTTACCTAATATTTTAGTCTACTTTTCAGTACAAAAAAAATCTATATTATAGTTGTGAATAATTTCTTCTCCATCCATCCATTTTCAAACTGCTTGTCCCACTCGGGGTCACGGGTTAGTGTTGCCAGTCAACCTATCCCCAGGTGCATGTCTTTGGAGGTGGGAGGGGCCTATCCCCAGGTGCATGTCTTTGGAGGTGGGAGGGGCCTATCCCCAGGTGCATGTCTTTGGAGGTGGGAGGGGCCTATCCCCAGGTGCATGTCTTTGGAGGTGGGAGGAAGCTGGAGTAGAACCTAACAGTCACGGGGAGAAGATGCAAACTCCACACGGAAAGACCCCGGTTATCAACACATTATACTTTAATAATTAATATTAGACATATTTGTTTGATTTATTAACAAACCGCAAATGTTCCAATTCAATATTTTGTGTTAAAAATGCAAAAATGATAGACTTATATGTCTTTTTAAAGACAAAGCTTTGTTATTATGTTTTACACATTTCAGCTTTTATATGGTGCGTTTTTGCTCTATTTTCCCATGCTTCATTGATGTCAAGTTGTTTTAAACTTATTGTAGAGGACACTTTATTAACTCAACTCCAGCAGGTTTTTTTTCACACTACAACTATTTAGAAAAGTTGAGTTACAAAGCTTCAATCAAAGAGAAATAAAATATAGCATCCAATTATCACTCAGTCTAAATATGGTCCCAAGCTTGGTGAATAATCTGTGTTTTGTCAAGCGAGGGTGATTACATACACGGGGTTTCTCCGCTCTTATAAACATTTTGTTTTCCACTAAATGCACCACGACCTTGGTCATATGCTCGTCACAAAGACATCAAAGATGTGACGTAGCATCAAAGTGTTTGAAGGAAGTGTGATTATAATAGTATCCTTTGATGACCATAAGTGCTGCCTTGTGGTGTTGGCGTTTACAATTTGAGGGAAGGCCTTTTAGACCAGGAATGTCCAAACCAAAAGAGCATAAAACAAACAAAATAATAGTTCAAATGTAAAATCGACAGATATATCTGAAGTTGACCTCGTAACTTAAGTCTTGTAAGTAAAAAGAAACTAATAAAAATGCATCACTTTATGAGTGGGGCACCTTTTTGATGCCAAATATATTTATTGGGATTTTATTTATATTTTCACTGTTATTACTCAAAAATAATAATTAAAATCAATGGTGTCCTGTATTATTGATCTTTTTAAGGCTCTAATTACTTCACCTCAAACATTGTTTTCTGAATGTTCTGGGCAGTGGGGGGAATACTGCATATTTCTGTGTTATTGTAAAAAACAAAGTTGTCTTTGACAGAAAAGGCATAAAACCTTTTTTATTATTTTTTTTTAATTTTATATCAACCTGAAGTTGATATACTGTAGATCAGTGGTTCTCAACCTTTTTTCAGTGATGTACCCCCTGTGAACATTCTTTTAATTCAAGTACCCCCTAATCAGAGCAAAGCATTTTTGGTTGAAAAAAAGAGATAAAGAAGTAAAATACAGCACTATGTCATCAGTTTCTGATTTATTAAACTGTATAACAGTGCAAAATATTGCTCATTTGTAGTGGTCTTTCTTGAACTATTTGGTAAAAAAGGTATAGAAATGACTAAAAACTTGTTGAAAAATAAACAAGTGATTCAATTATAAGTAAAGATTTCTCCACATAGAAGTAATGATCAAGTTAAAGTGCCCTCTTTGGGGATTGTAATAGAGATCCATCTGGATTCATCAACTTAATTCTTAACATTTATTCACCAAAAAATAAATCTTTAACAACAATATTTATGGAACATGTCCACAAAAAATCTAGCTGTCAACACTGAATATTGCATTGTTGTATTTGTTTTTTTTCAATGTTTATGAACTTACATTCATATTTTGTTGAAGTATTATTCAATAAATATATTCATAAAGGATTTTTGAATAGTTGCTCTTTTTAAAAATCTCATGTACCCCTTGGCATACCTTCAAGTACCCCCATTTGAGAACCACTGCTGTAGATGTTTACTATAAGCATTAAATAATTTAAAAAATGAAATAATTTGACTTGTTTTTAAAATTAGACCCTGTATGGTCCCCGGCAGCCCTATAGGTAAAAAAGAATTAAATAAATCCATACATTTTGTTATGGTTTAAAAATGAAAAATTTCAAGATGGCCCCCCTATGCTTTATTTATTCCGTGTGCGGCCCTCAGTGGAAAAAGTTTGGACATCCCTGATTGGATATTTAGAAAGCACTAATAAATATATCCGTCATCATGTCTTTCATAATGATTATGAAGGCAACAATACAGAAATAGTGTTTTGTTCCCCTGGAACTATGACTCATTTGATGAAGCCAGTTGTCAGTGGCACGCATGCGCAGAGTGAGCAACTGCCGAGGCCTAATTTGCATGTGCATTATAAACGGCTCCCAAACGAATCCCTCACTCAAAAGAGCCGCTCAAAGACTCGATTCGTTCGCGCACGTCACATCTCTATTGTAGTCTGGCCTCGCCGCTGAAAGCTAACAGGCTTGTCGTGAGCACTCGACAAATGTATATGGCGTCACATTAGTGCCAAAATCCAAAAACTTATCGCGCGCCGATTCTCCATTTCGTGCGAGCGTGTGGTGCCTATTTGTGTGCGCGCGGTGCCTATTTGTGTGCGCGCGGTGCCTATGTGTGTGCGCGCGGTGCCTATGTGTGTGCGCGCGGTGCCTATGTGTGTGCGCGCGGTGCCTATGTGTGTGCGCGCGGTGCCTATGTGTGTGCGCGCGGTGACTATTTGTGTGCGCGCAGTGCCTATGTGTGTGCGCGCGGTGCCTATGTGTGTGCGCGCGGTGCCTATGTGTGTGCGCGCGGTGCCTATGTGTGTGCGCGCGGTGCCTATGTGTGTGCGCGCGGTGACTATTTGTGTGCGCGCGGTGCCTATGTGTGTGCGCGCGGTGCCTATGTGTGTGCGCGCGGTGCCTATGTGTGTGCGTGCGGTGCCTATTTGTGTGCGCGCGGTGCCTATTTGTGTGCGCGCGGTGCCTTTTTGTGTGCGCGCGGTGCCTATTTGTGTGCGCGCGGTGCCTATTTGTGTGTGCGCGCGCCGTCTTCGCTTTGGCACTTTGTGGGCGGTTATTCTTACTCTGCCCCTTCTTTCTGATTGGTCAGGCAAAAATCGCTTAGGGCCAATCAGAAGTATAGTAGGGCGGGTCATCGTCAATATGTATTGAGATAATACAGCTCTTGTCGACAAACAAATTCTAAAAAGTCCAAATTTAGTGGAGTTGTGGAAAATACCAATTGAATTTGATCTAAAAGTATTTGAAGAAGGTAATGTCTCATCTGTTGAGAGAACATCACATAGTTAATGAAGTGTCAAGATCAATCTCTTTTCATACACATACAAGCAGTCCACACATGTCAGTCAATGATGGAAATTATACTTTCAAATATGTTTTCTTTCCTCACTTGTCCGTTTTAAAAAATATTTTTATTTATTTAATATTTGTATATGTAAATATTGAATGTATGCCACAAAGTGGGACTATTAATTTTCTTTCCTACTTTCGATTTGTTATAAATGTCAGAGTATTGTATGTATATGTATATTTAAATAGTACATGTACCATTGACATCAATAAAGTGATGGGGAGCAGCTGTCCATAGTAAGATGGAGAAACATGGAGTGTTTATTCATATCTGTGGTGAAAGGTCCATGGCAGTTCCCTGGGATTAAAAAGAAAGGACATCATGTTTTCATGGGACTATCATGGCTGAACAAGTAAGTCTTACACTATTATCTCTCAGATTTAATTTGCCTAATGTATGGAGCTAGCTTTTTTTGTTGTTTTTTTAAATACATATTTTTAACTCTGCCATCTATACTGATCTGGGCTGATGTCTAATTCTCCATAGTTTGAGTTGTTTGCAGAAACCTAAATACTTTTTATAGTAATATTAAAACCATATTCATTAATTGTAGTGATAACCTGTCATTCATTATTCTACTAAAATAGTCATTGCAATCATAACATCAATAATTAGGCCCATATGCTAATCATGTGGTCCTGATATGAAGTACACATAGATAAGTGGCTTCAGGTAGACTCTGGTGTAAACTTCAAGTAGATAGAGGAAAGAAAATTAATAGTCCCACATTGTGGCATACATTCAATATTTACATATACAAATATTAAATAAATAGTGAGGAAAGAAAACATATTTGAAAATATAATTTCCATCATTGACTGACATCTGCAGACTAGTTGTATGTGTATGAAAAGAGAGATACTGATCTTGACACAAACAAATTCTAAAAGTCTTTGAAGAAGGTAATATCTTATCTGTTGAGAGATCATCACATAGTTAATCCATCCATCCATCCATCCATTTTCTACCGCTTATTCCCTTTCGGGGTCACGGGGGGCGCTGGCGCCTATCTCAGCTACAATCGGGCGGAAGGCAGGGTACACCCTGGACAAGTCGCCACCTCATCACAGGGCTAACACAGATAGACAGACAACATTCACACTCACATTCACACACTAGGGCCAATTTAGTGTTGCCAATCAACCTATCCCCACACATAGTTAATGAAGATCAATATCCCTCTTTTCATACACATACAACCAGTCCACAGATGTCAGTCAATGATGGAAACTATATTTTCAAATATCTTTTCTTTCCTTACTTGTCTGTTTTAAAAAATATTTTTATTTATATAATATTTGTATATATGCCACAATGAGGGACTATTAATTTTCTTTCCTCTATCTACTTTGGGTTTACACCAGAGTCTACCTGAAGCCACTTATCTATGTGTACTTCATATCAGGACCACATGATTAGCATATGGGCCTAATTATTGATGTTATGATTGCAATGACTATTTTAGTAGAATAATGAATGACAGGTTATCACTACAATTAATGAATATGGTTTTAATATTACTATAAAAAGTATTTAGGTTTCTGCAAACAACTCAAACTATGGAGAATTAGACATCAGCCCAGATCAGTATAGATGGCAGAGTTAAAAAAATGTATTTAAAAAAACAACAAAAAAAGCTAGCTCCATACATTAGGCAAATTAAATATGAGAGATAATAGTGTAAGACTTACTTGTTCAGCCATGATAGTCCCATGAAAACATGTGATTTATAACTAATTAAACCGTTTGGAAATGAATTGAAAATTGAGCAAGTTTAAATTTAAATTTAAATAATTAAAATAGTACATGTTCCTTGACTAGTTGTGATTATTTAAATAGTACATGTTCCTTGACTAGTTGTGATTATTTAAATAGTACATGTTCCTTAACTAGTTGTGGTTATTTAAATAATACATGTTCCTTAACTAGTTGTGGTTATTTAAATAATACATGTTCCTTGACTAGTTGTGATTATTTAAATAGTACATGTTCCTTGACTAGTTGTGATTATTTAAATAGTACATGTTCCTTAACTAGTTGTGGTTATTTAAATAATACATGTTCCTTGACTAGTTGTGATTATTTAAATAGTACATATTCCTTGACTAGTTGTGATTATTTAAATAGTACATGTTCCTTGACTAGTTGTGATTATTTAAATAGTACATGTTCCTTAACTAGTTGTGGTTATTTAAATAGTACATGTTCCTTGACTAGTTGTGATTATTTAAATAGTACATGTTCCTTAACTAGTTGTGGTTATTTAAATAATACATGTTCCTTGACTAGTTGTGATTATTTAAATAGTACATATTCCTTGACTAGTTGTGATTATTTAAATAGTACATGTTCCTTGACTAGTTGTGATTATTTAAATAGTACATGTTCCTTGACTAGTTGTGATTATTTAAATAGTACATGTTCCTTAACTAGTTGTGGTTATTTAAATAATACATGTTCCTTGACTAGTTGTGGTTATTTAAATAATACATGTTCCTTGACTAGTTGTGATTATTTAAATAGTACATGTTCCTTGACTAGTTGTGATTATTTAAATAGTACATGTTCCTTAACTAGTTGTGGTTATTTAAATAATACATGTTCCTTGACTAGTTGTGATTATTTAAATAGTACATGTTCCTTGACTAGTTGTGATTATTTAAATAATACATGTTCCTTAACTAGTTGTGGTTATTTAAATAATACATGTTCCTTGACTAGTTGTGATTATTTAAATAGTACATGTTCCTTGACTAGTTGTGATTATTTAAATAGTACATGTTCCTTGACAAGTATGTAGTGGGCGGGACCAGCTACCTGCGGTAAGATGGCCGCCACGTTGCCATTGACTGACAGCACTCAGAGCCAATCAGAAAGAAGGAGCCGTCTAAGCATTCCCGCCCCCAAAGTGCCAAAACAAACATGACAGCGGGAGGAGAGATGCCAGACCGAGACGGAGCGCGCACATATAGGCACCGCGCCCGCGCACATATAGGCACCGCGCGCGCAAAAAGGCGAATCGCGCGCGCAAAATGGCACCGCGTGCGCGCAAAAGTGTGTCGCGCGCGCGCGCGAAGTGGCGAATCAGCGCGCGATAACAGTTTTTATGCGCTTGGATTTTTGGCACTAATGTGACGTCATACTTGTATCCATTCAAGTTGAGGACGACCTCTTGGCTCCAGATGGAGGATGTAGAAGATGTACAAAATATAGAAAATGTACAAGATGTAGAAGATGTACAATATGTAGAAGATGTAGAAAATGGACAAGATGTAGAAAATGTACAAAATATAGAAAATGTATGTACAAGATGTAGAAAATGTACAAGATGTAGAAAATGTAGAAAATGTACAAGATGTACAAGATGTACAAGAAGTAGAAAAAGTAGAAGAAGTAGAAGAAGTAGAAGGTGAAATAAGCAGCGCTGCTCCCGGAAGAAGACGAGTTGGAGCAGGCGGGCTAGCCGGCCACGCCCAGAAAAGTTGGCCTTGATAAATAGTTTGCTTGTTTTAGACTAAATATGTCAATAGTTTGCTTGTTTTAGACTAAATATGTCAATAGTTTGCTTGTTTTAGACTAAATATGTCAATAGTTTGCTTGATTTAGACTAAATATGTCAATAGTTTGCTTGTTTTAGACTAAATGTGTCAATAGTTTGCTTGATTTAGACTAAATATGTCAATAGTTTGCTTGTTTTGGACTAAATGTGTCAATAGTTTGCTTGATTTAGACTAAATATGTCAATAGTTTGCTTGTTTTAGACTAAATGTGTCAATAGTTTGCTTGTTTTAGACTAAATATGTCAATAGTTTGCTTGATTTAGACTAAATATGTCAATAGTTTGTTTGTTTTAGACTAAATATGTCTTTATTGGACCAAAGGACACGTCTTACGATCACGTGACGACGTTAAAGACATTTTAGAGTATAAACACTAGACCTCCACCATCCATTCTTGAGCAAAAGTCGGTTAAAAGTGTTTTTATCTTATCAGAGAACATTGTCAGAGATACTTTTGAAGCAAAGCTAGCAGAACTCACCTCTTTAAAGTCAACAGACAAAAGTTGGACAAAAAAACAAAAGTGTTTTTCGACTCGGCGTTGTCTTTTTCTGGTCACGTGACCGTGACGTTGCAGCGGCGCATCCAACATGGGCGGTGAGATTCAACAAGTGACTTTTGTCGCCGGTCTGCCACTACTAACTTAACCAACTGAAAAGCACTCATAAGTAGTTACTTATGATAACAGCATTGTTGAATTACAAATACTGAAAGAGGTGTATGTTTGGTTGTCAGTCAGACAGGAGGCGCTCCCCCTTCACTAAAATACAAATGGTACAGTCCTGGCCCTGTTAGCAGAACTTTACACTGCGTCATCCAACCCGGAAGTAGGCTGTCATCTCATAATGGGCGTGGCTCAACTCTTTATTCTAACCACCTTTTATTGCAGCATTCTGCTCACTTTTGTGGAAAAGACAGCACACTTTTTATTCTAACCACCTTTTATTGCAGCATTCTGTTCACTTTTGTGGAAAAGACAGCACACTTTTTATTCTAACCACCTTTTATTGCAGCATTCTGCTCACTTTTGTGGAAAAGACAGCACACTTTTTATTCTAACCACCTTTTATTGCAGCATTCTGTTCACTTTTATGGAAAGGACAGCACAATTTTTATTCCAACCACCTTTTATTGCAGCATTCTGTTCACTTTTGTGGAAAAGACAGCACAATTACTGCTAGTCTTTCAAACATTTATGTAGTAAAAAAAAAAAAAAAACACCTCAATATGTCATAAATGGGTTGTACTTGTATAGCGCTTTTCTACCTTCAAGGTACTCAAAGCGCTTTAAAAATGTTAAATTGTATTGAAAAAAAATACATAACTAAAGTACTCAAAGCGCTTTAAAAATGTTAAATTGTATTGAAAAAAAATACATAACTAAAGGATACTGACAAAATCAACACATAATAATCTTTGATCTTAAACATGAATCGGGGTCTTGCTCCGACACTCAACACTGTATTTGGGACCTTCCACTGCATCACATTTTGAATGGAAAATGTGAAGTTCAAACACAAAGTTATGGGGAAAAAAATCCCTCCAAAGCCCAACAAAACTTGAAATCCAAACGAGCTTTATAAGTTATGGCACTGAAAATGTGTGTAACAGTTTTTGTTGCCATGACCGTTGCTACTGTTACTACAGTCAGTTATGTAATTGTTGTTAGGTTATGGTTATCGATTGGTGAGGATTTCTGGTTTTCACCCAGGTGGCCTGGGTTGGACGCCCAGTATGAGAACTCATTTTTACCATGAATTGATTAACGTGAACCCCGACTTAAGCAAGTTGAAAAACATATTGGGGTGTTACCATTTAGTGGTCAATTGTAGGGAATATGTACTGTACTGTGCAATCTACTAATACAATTTTCAATCAATAAAACATTATTGTTGTCACGTTACTGCTGTTGTGTAACGGTTACCTCTGTGACCATTGCTGCTGTTACTACAGTCAGTGGTTACGTTATTTATTGTTGTCTCCAATGTTACATTACCGTTCTTACTGTCACCAGTTTTACGCTACCCCTGATACATTAGGTTTGTTGTTACTGTTCTCACCGAAGTTATGTTAGCATTGTTATTGACTAATGATCTATTGCTAACGATGGATTCTGATGCGTCATCTATGTTGCTGCTCCTCGATTTTAGCGCTGCTTTCGATACCGTCGATCATAATATTTTATTAGAACGTATCAAAACACGAATTGGTATGTCAGACTTAGCCCTGTCTTGGTTTAACTCTTATCTTACTGATAGGATGCAGTGTGTCTCCTATAACAGTGTGACCTCGGACTACGTTAAGGTAACGTGTGGAGTTCCCCAGGGTTCGGTCCTTGGCCCTGCCCTCTTCAGCATCTACATGCTGCCGCTAGGTGACATCATACGCAAATACGGTATTAGCTTTCACTGTTATGCTGATGACACCCAACTCTACATGCCCCTAAAGCTGACCAACACGCCGGATTGTAGTCAGTTGGAGGCGTGTCTTAATGAAATTAAACAATGGATGTCCGCTAACTTTTTGCAACTCAACGCCAAAAAAACGGGAATGCTGATTATCGGTCCTGCTAGACACCGACCTCTATTTAATAATACAACTCTAACATTTGACAACCAAACAATTAAACAAGGCGACACGGTAAAGAATCTGGGTATTATCTTCGACCCAACTCTCTCCTTTGAGGCACACATTAAAAGCGTTACTAAAACGGCCTTCTTTCATCTCCGTAATATCGCTAAAATTCGCTCCATTCTGTCCACTAAAGACGCTGAGATCATTATCCATGCGTTTGTTACGTCTCGCCTCGACTACTGTAACGTATTATTTTCGGGTCTCCCCATGTCTAGCATTAAAAGATTACAGTTGGTACAAAATGCGGCTGCTAGACTTTTGACAAGAACAAGAAAGTTTGATCACATTACGCCTGTACTGGCTCACCTGCACTGGCTTCCTGTGCACTTAAGATGTGACTTTAAGGTTTTACTACTTACGTATAAAATACTACACGGTCTAGCTCCATCCTATCTTGCCGATTGTATTGTACCATATGTCCCGGCAAGAAATCTGCATTCAAAGGACTCCGGCTTGTTAGTGATTCCCAAAGCCCAAAAAAAGTCTGCGGGCTATAGAGCGTTTTCCGTTCGGGCTCCAGTACTCTGGAATGCCCTCCCGGTAACAGTTCGAGATGCCACCTCAGTAGAAGCATTTAAGTCTCACCTTAAAACTCATTTGTATACTCTAGCCTTTAAATAGACTCCCTTTTTAGACCAGTTGATCTGCCGTTTCTTTTCTTTTTCTTCTATGTCCCACTCTCCCTTGTGGAGGGGGTCCGGTCCGATCCGGTGGCCATGTACTGCTTGCTTGTGTATCGGCTGGGGACATCTCTGCGATGCTGATCCGCCTCCGCTTGGGATGGTTTCCTGCTGGCTCCGCTGTGAACGGGACTCTCGCTGCTGTGTTGGATCCGCTTTGGACTGGACTCTCGCGACTGTGTTGGATCCATTGTGGATTGAACTTTCACAGTATCATGTTAGACCCGCTCGACATCCATTGCTTTCCTCCTCTCTAAGGTTCTCATAGTCATCATTGTCACCGACGTCCCACTGGGTCATTATTGTCACCGATGTCCCACTGGGTGTGAGTTTTCCTTGCCCTTATGTGGGCCTACCGAGGATGTCGTGGTGGTTTGTGCAGCCCTTTGAGACACTAGTGATTTAGGGCTATATAAGTAAACATTGATTGATTGATTGATTGGTGTTACTTTGCCAATAACACTAGCATTGCTATGGTAGCATGATGTTGTTGTCCAATAAGTCCTACTTGCAACCCTTCTATGGAAGAGTGGTCTTGAAGTCGTGGTCTGTAACCAGCAGCCGGTACACAAATGTTTGAAGGCTTTTTATACAATTAGAAGACTGGAAGAGCAGACAGGCTGCTCGTTGAGGCCTAATAACATTAACCTGAGCTCAGGGATGCTCCTAGACGGGCTGCCAGAGCGACCCTAGCATCGATCCGCTCGGCCCTGCGAGGCCACTCTGACGCTCTTGCTTCATCCGCTCTTTCATTTGTTCATTAAATATTGATATTGGACGCTAGATTCCGTCAGATGGTCAAGGAGATTCTTGGTCCATCATATTTGCATGCTTTACGTTTAAGTTGACATCCTCCAGCTGCTGCATCTTTATTTAAGCAACCCTGGACACAAGATCCTCAGATGTGACAATGTCGGCAGCTGCAGTGAGTCAATGAAGATCACAAAAGGACATCGCCCTCTGTCTGTAAACACCTTCTTACTGAACACATCCTCAAAGTGTGATGGTAGATCTTGTCAGTTTGTGGATGCTCTTCCCATCATGGCGGTCTGCACCGGCCTTTTACGAGCGGCGGCAGGGTGAGAGCTTCTGGATCAATATTTTCTACCTTGGCGAAGGCCGCATGACCGCTAATGAATCCACTGGCTTTCAGAGCAGCGTGCCTCCACTCTGCTCAGACACAAAATGTGAAGATTCATCTCCTCACCGCTAATAAACTATTTCAACGCTGGCCAAACTTTTCCCACTGAGGTCCGCACATTAAAAAATCAAAGCATTTTGATATCAATTTTCAAAATAAATATCCATCCATCCATCCATCATCTTCCGCTTATCCGAGGTCGGGTCGCGGGGGCAGCAGCCTAAGCAGGGAAGCCCAGACTTCCCTATCTCCAGCCACTTCGTCTAGCTCTTCCCGGGGGATCCCGAGGCGTTCCCAGGCCAGCCGGGAGACATAGTCTTCCCAACGTGTCCTGGGTCTTCCCCGTGGCCTCCTACCAGCTGGACGTGCCCTAAACACCTCCCTAGGGAGGCGTTCGGGTGGCATCCTGACCAGATGCCCGAACCACTTCATCTGGCTCCTCTCCATGTGGAGGAGCAGCGGCTTTACGTTGAGCTCCTCCCGGATGGCAGAGCTTCTCACCCTATCTCTAAGGGAGAGCCCCGCCACCCGGCGGAGGAAACTCATTTCGGCCGCTTGTACCCGTGATCTTATCCTTTCGGTCATGACCCAAAGCTCATGACCATAGGTGAGGATGGGAACGTAGATCGACCGGTAAATTGAGAGCTTTGCCTTCCGGCTCAGCTCCTTCTTCACCACAAAGGATCGATGCAACGTCCGCATTACTGAAGACGCCGCACCGATCCGCCTGTTGATCTCACGATCCACTCTTCCCTCACTCGTGAACAAGACTCCTAGGTACTTGAACTCCTCCACTTGGGGCAGGGTCTCCTCCCCAACCCGGAGATGGCACTCCACCCTTTTCCGGGCGAGAACCATGGACTCGGACTTGGAGGTGCTGATTCTCATTCCGGTCGCTTCACACTCGGCTGCGAACCGATCCAGTGAGAGCTGAAGATCCCGGCCAGATGAAGCCATCAGGACTACATCATCTGCAAAAAGCAGAGACCTAATCCCGTGGTCACCAAACCGGAACACCTCAACGCCTTGACTGCGCCTAGAAATTCTGTCCATAAAAGTTATGAACAGAATCGGTGACAAAGGACAGCCTTGGCGGAGTCCAACCCTCACTGGAAACGTGTCCGACTTACTGCCAGCAATGTAAATATAATATTCATATTATTTTAAGGAAATAAGAATGTCTGCTGTGTGTTGTGAGCGTCAAAATTTAAACCTTTTCTTGGTATATTATTCATCTTTTATTTATTATCAAGAGAGGTGAATCCTCTCCCCCTCTATGACAGATAAACAATTGCACATGTTGGATCTTAATAAATGTCAAGATGCCAATCAAAACGGACCAAAAAGTGTTTGA
>NC_084621.1:6369747-6487247 GCF_033978795.1 Nerophis ophidion
TGGACATCTGTGTTGTTGAATCTTTTGCAATTTGTTCAATTAATAATGGAGACGTCAAAGAAGAAAGATGATGGTGGAAAGTGGTGTATTGCGACCGCTTTTAGCAACACAAACACAGCCGGTGTTTCTTTGTTTGTTGTGAAGCTTTAATATGGAACAGAGCGGTCAAGCAAACATGTTTCTCTACCACATGTCAACCCGCAGGTTTCAGTGGGAAATTGTGGTAATAAGTCGGCTCTTACCGTAAACATGTGCAGAGCTTATGTGGTTCCTCCTGCAGCTGTCAAAGAGGCAGCTGCAACTTTCTTGGCTCCTCCGTGGCTTCCCTCAGAGACACTGGCGTTCACCACACACCTCCTATTTTCAGGTATGACTATATAATCTCACTAAAACACTAGTAACACAGTAAGCAGATAGGGGGTTTTCCAGAATTATCCTAGTAAATGTGTCTAATAACATCTGAATCGCTCCCACTGCCCTCGTCTTTTTTTTTTCTTCTCGTCCTTAACTCTCACTTTCCTCATCCACGAATCTTTCATCCTCGCTCAAATTAATGGGGAAATTGTCGCTTTCTCGCTCCGAATCGCTCTCGCTGCTGGTGGCCATGATTGTAAACAATGTTCAGATGTGAGGAGCTCCACAACGCGTGACGTCACGCGCACATCGTCTGCTACTTCCGGTACAGGCAAAGATTTTTTAGTAGCGACCAAAAGTTGCGAACTTTATCCTCAATGTTCTCTACTAAATCCTTTCGGCAAAAATATGGCAATATGGCGAAATGATGAAGTATGACACATAGAATGGACCTGCTATCCCCGTTTAAGTAAGAACATCTCATTTCAGTGGGCCTTTAAGTGTTCTGTTTTTGATTCATAATCATGTTATTTTGGGGGCTCGTCCGGGATACAATAAGGATACAAGAGTCTGGTGCCCACTAGGGTCAGTGTGGTCTAATCAGAGCACAAAGCTGACTGGAATGTACAATCTGTGTTCTCCACAATACCAACACAAGTCAGCCCGTGCCCAAAGGCCTATTTTTCAGGGTAGACCAGGAAGGGTTAATGTCACCAAATTATTGGGGGACCTAGATGGGCCGGTGAAATAGGAACACGTGTAATTCAACTTTTGGTCTACGAAGGCAAGAAGTCGGGTGTCAACGGGAGGGCAGAAGTCTGCAAACAACAGGGTCGGTCTTTTAAGAGGAGTTAAGATTGTTTAAAATTGTGATTTTTATCATTGAATGTCAAATAAGTATTTTGTAATCAAATAATAAATACTAATTAAACTTTAATTCTAGCCTATTACTAAGCAATTTACTTTGGAAAACAGAGGGTTGGATCTGGATGGTTTGCAGTATTCCATGAGGGTTTAGTCGGAGTGGACGCACACGACCACGTTCTTGTGCCTCTCCCAGTAGTGGCAGTCTTTAGGGAAGCTCCACGCCGCCGCCGACTCCTTGTGGCGACTGACGGCGTGCACCACGAAGCCGCTCAGCTGCTTCTCCAGGACGTCGACCACAGCGGGGGCGTTGCCCTTCCGAGCCTGGCCCTCCATCAGCTGCAGGACCGAGTCCCGCGGCACCGGCTGCGGCCCGGTGCTGAAGGACACCACCAGGTTGATGTTGTTCACCTGCAGCACCTCAAACCAGTTGTGTCCCGCCACGTGATGGAAGTGCTCGCCGGCCCGCCAGTTCCGGTAGGTGCTCCCCGAGTGGTTGATGAGGCGCACCGACCAGCTGACCCAATCGTACTTCTTGACCAGGAAGTCGAGGAGCTGCTGAGTGGTTTCTTGGAGGCTCTCCACTTGCTTCTCCTGCAGGAGTTGCTGAGCGTCCAGTTTGGCCTGCTCTGGGAAGGCGGCGATGCAGGACTGGATGGTTCTCTTCATGCGGGACTCCATTTCACCCATCTTGTGGCTCCACTCCCGGATCTTGTCCTCTTCTTCCTCCTGGTTGCAGGTCAGGGCAGAGTGGCCCAGCAGAGCTATCAGGCCCAAGCAGAGGAGCTCCTTCAGCCGGACGCAGAAGTCCTCCAGAAGTCGACGGTTCCTCGACACATACCTGCATCCAACGGAGAACAGCATTCCGCATTAGGGGAAGAAAAGTACTCAGGACCACTGTGTTGGTGTTGTTCAAAAATAATGCCTTTTAACGACCTTTGTGCCTCTTAAATGAAATGAACCTCCACCATGTTGATGTTAGTCTTCAGTAAATGCTTTTCTGTCACGGCGTGGACTCGAACCCGCTTTCCCCCGGCAGCTGGGTCTGCCAGGGCGTCCACTGGCAGCGCGCTGAGACACGCCCCTGCTCGCGCTGGCTGGGTCACGCCCACATGTTGGCAAGGCTGTGGGCGATCAGCAATCTGCACACCTGTTACTGATGAGGGCGAGCGGGAAAAGGACCAGTCGACCCAAGGATCCTCCCGGGAACTTAATCTTCTATTGTGTACCGTAAGCCAACTTTGCCAGTCCTCTCTTAATCTAGCACTGGAAAGCTATCACTGGCAGATGATTGTTGTGTAGGCAATGTTTTCTTCTCTATTACATTACATTAAGCTAAACCGAACACTAACTGGTGTTGTTTTTATATCACTGCTTTTGTCTTTGTCTTTCCGCAGGTTGAAGTGGACATTATTGTTGCTGTTGTCTGTCCTTTGGTTGCCACTTCTGTCGGTCCCTTTTAAAATGTAGCCATGTCAAGCACGAGCAAATGCGGATCTTGTAGTCTTTTGTATTCGCCTTTTCTCGCCCTCTGCCGATGCCTAGGTTCTCTAACGAGGTACAGGAAGGTCCTTAGGTTCTCTAACGAGGTACAGGAAGGTCCTTAGGTTCTCTAACGAGGTACAGGAAGGTCCTTAGGTTCCCTAACGAGGTACAGGAAGGTCCTTAGGTTCTTTAACGAGGTACAGGAAGGTCCTTAGGTTCTTTAACGAGGTACAGGAAGGTCCTTAGGTTCTCTAACGAGGTACAGGAAGGTCCTTAGGTTCTCTAACGAGGTACAGGAAGGTCCTTAGGTTCTCTAACGAGGTACAGGAAGGTCCTTAGGTTCTCTAACGAGGTACAGGAAGGTCCTTAGGTTCTTTAACGAGGTACAGGAAGGTCCTTAGGTTCTCTAACGAGGTACAGGAAGGTCCTTAGGTTCTCTAACGAGGTACAGGAAGGTCCTTAGGTTCTCTAACGAGGTACAGGAAGGTCCTTAGGTTCTCTAACGAGGTACAGGAAGGTCCTTAGGTTCTTTAACGAGGTACAGGAAGGTCCTTAGGTTCTTTAACGAGGTACAGGAAGGTCCTTAGGTTCTCTAACGAGGTACAGGAAGGTCCTTAGGTTCTCTAACAAGGTACAGGAAGGTCCTTAGGTTCTCTAACGAGGTACAGGAAGGTCCTTAGGTTCTCTAACGAGGTACAGGAAGGTCCTTAGGTTCTCTAACGAGGTACAGGAAGGTCCTTAGGTTCTTTAACGAGGTACAGGAAGGTCCTTAGGTTCTCTAACGAGGTACATCAGTGTCCTTTTGTTCCCCTTTTTCTCTCTTTCAGTCCCCTCTGAAATGAAGCTAAAGCCAGCACTAGCTTTTGGATTTTTTTCTCTTGTCTAAGATCTGCGACAAAGATTGTGTGTTCCTCAGTCCAAGTCTGCCTGCCCCTCTTAGGTGAATCTAGCTCAAGGACTGGCAGATAATGTGGTTTTGTGTTGAGGTGTGGTACGGTCAGTATTTACATACCTTTCCACCACCTCCAAGATGGTCTCTGCAAAGCTGCTGTTCCCCATCAGAGCATCGTAGAGCACAAACAGATTCTTCTCCCCTCCGCTTCTGGAAAAATGCTCCAGGAAAAGTTTGGTCTTCACCTCCCGGAACTGCTCCTTGGCCTCCAGGATGTCCATGTACTTCCTGAACTGGTTCCTGATGTTCTCCTCCACGCTGAAATACTGCGAGTCCAGCCGTCCTTTCTTGATCTCGCAGTCGATGTCCTCCAGCTGGCTGGACAGCACGTCCAGGCTGTTTCTCACCGTCAGGAACTGCTCTTTCACGTAGAACACCTCCTTGCTCTGCGTCTGGTCCAAGGCCAGACGTAGAACGGGGGCGGCGGCCTCACAGAGGGGGAAGAGCTCACCCACCGCGCTGGCCAACACTTCGGCGCCCCTCTCCAACATGTCCATGGCCGCCTCGATGGACTGCTTGTGCTGGGCCACCACCTTCTCCAGTGGACTGCTCATGGTCTGGGGGACAGGGGGACACCTTTACTGGGCAATATCTAGCAGGATTTACACATCCATCCATCCATTTCCTACCACTTGCCCTTACTCATGTGCCTTCATCTTGTCCTTACTTACAAACCCCGTTTCCGTATGAGTTGGGAAACTGTGTTAGATGTAAATATAAACAGAATACAATGATTTGCAAATCCTTTTCAAGCCATATTCAGTTGAATATGCTACAAAGACAACATATTTGATGTTCAAACACATTAACGTTTATTTTTTGCAAATAATCATTAACTTTAGAATTTGATGCCAGCAACACGTGACAAAGAAGTTGGGAAAGGTGGCAATAAATACTGATAAAGTTGAGGAATGCTCATCCAACACTTATTTGGAACATCCCACAGGTGTGCAGGCTAATTGGGAACAGGTGGGTGCCATGGTTGGCTATAAAAACAGCTTCCCAAAAAATGCTCAGTCTTTCACAAGAAAGGATGGGGCGAGGTACACCCCTTTGTCCACAACTGCGTGAGCAAATAGTCAAACAGTTTAAGAACAACCTTTCTCAAAGTGCAATTGCAAGAAATTTAGGGATTTCAACATCTACGCTCCATAATATCATCAAAAGGTTCAGAGAATCTGGAGAAATCACTCCACGTAAGCGGCATGGCCGGAAACCAACATTGAATGACCGTGACCTTCCATCCCTCAGACGGCACTGTATCAAAAACCCCCATCAATCTCTAAAGGATATCACCACATGGGCTCAGGAACACTTTAGAAAACCACTGTCACTAAATACAGTTGGTCGCTACATCTGTAAGTGCAAGTTAAAGCTCTACTATGCAAAGTGAAAGCCATTTATCAACAACATCCAGAAACGCCACTGGCTTCTCTGGGCCCGAGATCATCTAAGATGGACTGATGCAAAGTGGAAAAGTGTTCTGTGGTCTGACGAGTCCACATTTCAAATTATATTTGGAAACTGTGGATGTGGTGTCCTCCGAAACCAAGAGGGAAATAAACATCCGGATTGTTCTAGGCGCAAAGTGTAAAAGCCAGCATGTGTGATGGTATGGGGGTGCATTAGTGCCCAAGGCATGGGTAACTTACACATCTGTGAAGGCACCATTAATGCTGAAAGGTACATACAGGTTTTGGAACAACATATGTTGTCATCCAAGCAACATTATCATGGACGCCCCTGCTTATTTCAGCAAGACAATGCCACACCAGGTGTTACAACAGTGTGACTTTATAGTAAAATAGTGCAGGTACTAGACTCGCCTGCCTGTAGTCCAGACCTGTCTCCCATTGAAAAATTTAAATGATAAATAAATAAATGGGTTGTACTTGTATAGCACTTTTCTACCTTCAAGGTACTCAAAGCGCTTTGACACTACTTCCACATTCACCCATTCACACACACATTCACACACTGATGGAGGGAGCTGCCATGCAAGGCGCCAACCAGCAACCATCAGGAGCAAGGGTGAAGTGTCTTGCTCAGGACACAACGGACGTGACCAGGTTGGTTCTAGGTTGGATATGAACCAGTGACCCTCGGGTTGCGCACGGCCACTCTCCCACTGCGCCACGCCGTCCCTTTGAAGCCTAAAATACGACAACCGAGACCCTGGACTGTTGAACAACTTAAGCTGTACATCAAGCAAGAATGGGAAAGAATAACACTTCAAAAAAGTGTCTCCTCAGTTCCCATACATTTATTGAGTGTTGTTAGAAGAAAAGGTGATGTAACACAGTGGTGAACATGCCCTTTCCCAACTACTTTGGCACATGTTGCAGTCATGAAATTCTAAGTTAATTCTTATTTGCAAAAAAAAAATCAAGTTTATGAGTTTGAACATGAAATATGTTGTCTTTGTAGCATATTCAACTGAACATGGCTTGAAAAGGATTTACAAATCATTGTATTCTGTTTATATTTACAACTAACACAATTTCCCAACTCAAATGGAAACAGGGTTTGTACTTGTGCGTTCATCTTGTCCTTCCTTAAATGTGCCTTCATGGTGTCCTCACAAGTCTATACTTGAAGAGCTTCTCTTCCTGCACTGTTCTCCCAAGTCTAAAGATGGTGGCTATCGTGTTTGTTTTCCTGGCCCCAGACTGAACCCCCACAGGCGCCTCGTCCGGGATGGAACTTTTTTTCTATTTTACTCATTTTCCTGGCCGCCTCCTAGCAGCGACCCATCAGCCTTGCTGTCCAGTCAGCCTGTCAAGCTGAACGAGTCCGTGCTGAAAATGACATTTTCTTGTACTTTTGAAGTGCGACGACAACAAAGTGCTATCCTCTCTTATCCTGCAAGACGCCCTTTAGCTTTCTGCTAACTTCATTGTAGACTCATCCACTTTATCGTGGAAGGAGATCTTATACCAGAATTAGATTCATGCACTAAATCCACTTCAGCTCCTTCCATAAAAACATGTGTCTGGCTTTTATGGCAACTAGCTGACGTCATTCCATCCATCTCCCTGTTGCAGAAAAAAGGAGGCAATACACAAAAGTCTAGTTTCTCTTCCATCTCTCCACATACATCTATTATTGATGCAAAGATTCTTCCACAAACACAATCAGTGGCTGACACTGTTTGAGGCAGAGAGGCAGAAAAAGGTAATGATGTCATGTGTGGACAAAATGGAGGCAGGGACGTCGTCCTTGGATGGATGACGTCCAACAAGCAGCCTGCACGCTAAACAAATGCACCCAAAACCTCCTGGACGTCCTCGGTGTTGGGAGGAGACCATCCCTCATCTCGGTGTGAACCCACAACACTGATGAGGGGCCAACAGTCACGTGCGCAAACATGGAAAGAAATGCGCTTTTACGCACGCACCCTCCCCCCCTCCCTCCCCATCCCCCCCAGCCTTGTGCGAGGTAAGAACATTCTTACCTGGACGGATGTATTCTCTGCGCTGATGACCACTTTCTGCTTCTTTTGGAGAATATTCCTGCTGTGACGGCGGGGAGGGGGTCCCAAACAACTGGAGAGAGAGAGAGAGAGGAGGAGAGAAAGAAGGAGAGAGAGATGCGCAAAAGCCCAGAAAGGAGGGGAGAAAAGGTCGACACGGGAAGATGATCAAATGTGCCTTTTTCTTCTTCATCCTCATGACCAAACACATGAAATGACCCAAGAAGGTAAGATATATATATTTGATATTATTTTATGTGTCTTCCTGCATGTCTTCAATCCCAAATATGCAAGTAGAAGCCACGTCACGGCTGTTAGGAGCACTGATGATCTTTATTCTCCAACAATCCTTCAGATGATATTCATTATTCTCCAACAATCTTTTAGCTGATATTCATTATTCCCTAACAATCTTTTAGCAGATATTCATTATTCCCTAACAATCCTTAAGCAAAAAAAATTTTTTTTTAATGTTTTTTATGTTGAATAGAAGAGGACCACCCCCCCCCCCCCCCCCCTCCCCACACACACACACACACACAACCCCCAACAGTGCAGCATGACGCACATCTCGCCAGGTAACCAGCACCCCTGGGAGATGTTCTCCCACTCAAATGTTGACACAAACAGTTGGAAGATGAGAAGATGTGTTTGCAGCTTTGTGCAGGTGGAAAAGAACATGGGGGGCTGGGAGGGTGGGGGGGGGGGGGGGGGGGGGTCTGCAGTCAGATCAGCAAAATCAGCATTTTCCAGTTTAGATTGAGTGGAACCAGTTAGGCTGGTCTCCCTGCCTTAAAGATCCTGTTGTGTTGTACTTGAAGGATTGACAATATCAATACATCAATAGATGAATAGATGAATAGATGAATAGATGAATGGATGAATGGATGAATAGATGAATAGATGAAGGTGGCTGTGATGCGTCGCGGGCCTCCGGGAAACAAGTTGGAGCGTAGAAGACAATGAGTTGTGTCGCCCTCTTGTGGCCATAAACGGTAACTGCACCTCAGACTCCGCATGGCAGGGGTGTCCAAACTTTTTCCACAAAGGGCCGCACACGGAAAAATGTAAGCATGCGGGCCATTTTCATATTTTTCATTTTCAAACCATAATATATGGATTTTTTTTTAATCCTTAGGGCTCCTGGGGAGCATTGAGGGTCTCAGTCACTAAAATTTTAACAATAAGTCAAATTATTATTTTTTGTTTTTGTTTTAACGCTTACAGTAAATCTCTATATCAACTCGAGGTTGATATAAAGTAAAACAAATAAGGTTTTATGCCTTTTCTGTCAAAGACAACTTTGTTTTTTATAGTAAAACTGAAATATGCAGTATTTAGATAGATATTATTGAGTAATCACATTAAAAAGTTCAATAAAATCCTACCAAATATATTTGAGATCCGAAAGGTTCCCCACTCATAAAGTGATGCATTTTTATTAGTTGTTTTTTTTTTAACATTTAAATTCCAAGATCAACATCCGATATATCTGTCGATTTTAAGTTTGAACTATTGTTTGTTTTATGCTTTTGTCAAAACTTTGATGTTTTTATATGGCAACCACACAACAAATGCAAGAGTTTTTCCACATAAAACATTTTAAAGTGATCATTTTTAAGTCATAATTCATTATAACATAAGTTTTTGTCCTTTCTTTTGAGCAATGGAAAAAAAAAAAAATAAAGACAAAAAGAAAAAAAAGGCCTGCACAGCAGTTTTGTGTCAACATTGCCACTTTTTCTCATTAAATTCTACCTCATTCCACTTTTTTTTTGAAAGTATTTTTTTACATTTTTGCAATACCATCAATTATTCAATTCTTGCAGAATGTGTGGCGGGCCGCACTTAGGACACCCCTGCCCTATGGCCTCCATTCTGAGAGAAACATGTGACAACCGAATATAAAAAAGCTGCAATCTTAAAGATTAAAAGACGTTGGGAATGTTAGGCATTGTTTTATTTTGTGTTTTTTTAAACAAATATTTTTGTCTGCATCAACAACAACATTGTCCATAAAGCGAAAAATGGCCACAATGATTCTATTTTTCCTCTACAAAATCTGCCAACACTCATAATTTCACATTTTTACCTCAATCAATAGATTTATTTTTTAAATAAAGTCAGACGTTAGAAGCACGAGCGATAGTCAGAGATCATCTATGCGACAGGAGCAATCTGCAAGCATGCTATTCAAAGATGATCTATTCAAGAAGATCACACGGCTGTTTTAGGAGTCGCTTTGCAAACAATCCAAGTCAAAGATCTTCCACTGAGTGCGATCGCTCTGCTGTTTCTAAGAAGCTACTCAAAGATCCAAGTCAAAGATCCTCTAAATAACAGTTTCACTTTGTTATTTTATAGAGTATTGCTTGTCAAAGATCCTACCATGAGAAGGAGGAGTACTCTGCTGTTTTTAAGAATCTACTGCAAACAATGCAGATTCAAAGATCCTCTAAGTCAGTGGTTCTCAAATTTTTTTCAGTGATGTCAACATTTTTTTATTCAAGTACCCCCTAATCACAGCAAAGCATTTGTGGTTGGAAAAAAAGAGATAAAGAAGTAAAATACAGCACTATGTCATCAGTTTCTGATTTATTAAATTGTATGACAGTGCAAAATATTGCTCATTTGTAGTGGTCTTTATTGAACTATTTGGAAAAAAGATATAAAAATGACAAAAAACTTGTTTAAAAATAAACAAGTGATTCAATTATAAATGCAGATTTCTCCACATAGAAGTAATCATCAACTTAAAGTGTCCTCTTTGGGGATTGTAATAGAGATCCATCTGGATTCATCAACTTACTTCTAAACATTTCCTCACAAATAAAGAAATCTTTAACATCAATATTTATGGAACATGTCCACAAAAAAGTCTAGCTGTCAACACTGAATATTGCATTGTTGCATTTCTTTTCACACTTTATGAACTTAAATTCATATTTTGTTGAAGTATTATTCAATAAATACATTTATAAAGGATTTTTGAATTGTTGCTACTTTTAGAATATTTAAAAAAAAAAAATCTCACGTACCCCTTGGCATACCTTCAAGTACCCCCAGGTGTACACGTACCCCCATTTGAGAACCACTGCTGTAAATGAGAGGATCACTCTGCTGTTTTCAAGGTTAGTCAAAGATCCTACCTGACAGGTGCACACTGCTATGTTTAAGAAGATATACTGCAAGTAACATGAAGTCAAAGATCCTGCAAATGTCAGGATCACGAGTCAAAAATCCTCTATGAAATGTGAACTTTGCTTTTTTTATCAATCAATCAATCAATGTTTATTTATATAGCCCCAAATCACAAATGTCTCAAAGGACTGCACAAATCATTACGACTACAACATCCTCGGAAGAACCCACAAAAGGGCAAGGAAAACTCACACCCAGTGGGCAGGGAGAATTCACATCCAGTGGGACGCCAGTGACAATGCTGACTATGAGAAACCTTGGAGAGGACCTCAGATGTGGGCAACCCCCCCCCCTCTAGGGGACCGAAAGCAATGGATGTCGAGCGGGTCTAACATGATACTGTGAAAGTTCAATCCATAGTGGCTCCAAGACAGCAGTGAGAGTCCCGTCCACAGGAAACCATCTCAAGCGGATCAGCAGCGTAGAGATGTCCCCAACCGATACAGGCGAGCGGTCCATCCTGGGTCCCGACGAGCGGTCCATCCTGGGTCTCGACTCTGGACAGTCAGTACTTCATCCATGGTCATCGGACCGGACCCCCTCCACAAGGGAGGGGGGACATAGGAGAAAGAAAAGAAGCGGCAGATCAACTGGTCTAAAAAGGAGGTCTATTTAAAGGCTAGAGTATACAGATGAGTTTTAAGATGAGACTTAAATGCTTCTACTGAGGTGGCATCTCGAACTGTTACCGGGAGGGCATTCCAGAGTACTGGAGCCCGAACGGAAAACGCTCTATAGCCCGCAGACTTTTTTTGAGCTCTAGGAATCACTAATAAGCCGGAGTCTTTTGAACGCAGATTTCTTGCCGGGACATATGGTACAATACAATCGGCAAGATAGGATGGAGCTAGACCGTGTAGTATTTTATACGTAAGTAGTAAAACCTTAAAGTCACATCTTAAGTGCACAGGAAGCCAGTGCAGGTGAGCCAGTACAGGCGTAATGTGATCAAACTTTCTTGTTCTTGTCAAAAGTCTAGCAGCCACATTTTGTACCAACTGTAATCTTTTAATGCTAGACATGGGGAGACCCGAAAATAATACGTTACAGTAATCGAGACGAGACGTAACAAACGCATGGATAATGATCTCGGCGTCTTTAGAAGCTTTTGCAAAAAATGCTAGTCAAAGATCCTCCACCATGAAATTGTTGCTGTTCTAAAGAAGCTTTTGCAAAAACTGCAGGTCAAAGATCATCTACTTAATATGATCGTTGTGCTGTTTTTTGTTTTTTTAAGAATCTACTGCAAACAAAAAGC
This sequence comes from Nerophis ophidion, assembly GCF_033978795.1. NCBI lineage: Eukaryota > Metazoa > Chordata > Actinopteri > Syngnathiformes > Syngnathidae > Nerophis > Nerophis ophidion. Next base: position 6,381,334 of record NC_084621.1, read on the forward strand.
CAAGTCAAAGATCCTCTGAATGACCAAGAACACTTGGCTGTTCCTAAGGACCGACTGTTGGTCAAAGATCTCCTGCATAACATGTGAACGCTGCTGTTTTTAGGAACATGTTGAAACAAATGAATAGCCAAAGATCCTTTAGTTAATCAGAGCACAGACATTTCAAAGATCCTGTTTTTAAAAAGCCACTGCAAGTAACATTAAGTCAAAGACCCTCAGTCTATTCAATAAGAGAACTTTGCAGGTTTTATGAAACCACAAAGATTGTCTATATGACAGAAGCACCTAGTCGATCCTCTAGGTGACGACTGTACTGTGCTGAGGAATCTCTTTACAAAAGTAACTTTGTTGTATCGTAGATCATCTTTTAGTAGCCTAATGATGTATACTTATATTGTTGTTGGCTCCTGGAGAGAAGGACTGTATAAGAGAGGCCACTAGAGGGCGCACTGGTGGTTAGGTTGGCTCCTTGAGAGAATGACTGTATAAGAGAGGCCACTAGAGGGCGCACTGGTGGTTAGGTTGGCTCCTTGAGAGCATGACACTATAAGAGAGGCCACTAGAGGGCGCACTGGTGGTTAGGTTGGCTCCTTGAGAGCATGACACTATAAGAGAGGCCACTAGAGGGCGCACTGGTGGTTAGGTTGGCTCCTTGAGAGCATGACACTATAAGAGAGGCCACTAGAGGGCGCACTGAGAATAATTCCTGTGCAGTGTTTGCATCATGAAGATAGAACTTGTCTGGAACTTTCAAGATTTGAGGCGAACTTGCTGTGTTGTGCAGTAGAAATAAAGTATGCAAGACTTGTGTGGTGATGCGTTCAGGGACTAAGAGGACCAATCAATCAGTAGCGTTGGGATTTATTTCAAGCAGCGTTTCAAAAGAAGCGTAAAGAATAAGAAGACATAATGAACCTTTTTAGAGTAATCAAGATCCCAAACAGAACCCCACACATGATACAAATGTTGGAAGGGCACCTTTACCATGGCAACATGAAGTAACACAACAACAAAATCTAATGAATATAAACCCAAAATGCTAAAAAATGTAGTGCATGCTTAAAATAAGTGCACTTAGTAAAAAGACTGTCATATTCAAGACCCCATGACATCAAATGCCGATTCATCAAGAAAATATGTAAAAAAATAATAAAAGCAACAAGATTGTGCAGAAAGTGCAGATGTGGTGTTTGACCAACCCAAAGATGCTGGAAAGTAGTGTAACTCGGTTTAGTGTTAATGCAGCAAAGAAGACATTTAACCACTTTGTATGAAGGACATGACGCCCTCTAGTGGTCACCTGCTTGTTGACCTCAATCAATCATTCAATCAATCAATCCATGGTCAGGATGAAATGACGCCCTCTAGTGCTTGTTGGCGTGTATTAGCGCTGCACTGAAAGGACCAAAGGAGTAAAACTACAGCTTGTTTTCTGCCTCATTCCTGTGAGAATCCTGCGTGTGACTGAAGCATTAAGGCAGGGGTGTCACACAGTCCTGGAATATTACTGTAGGACAGTCCTGGAATATTACTGTAGGACAGTCCTGGAATATTACTGTAGGGCAGTCCTGGAATATTACTGTAGGGCAGTCCTGGAATATTACTGTAGGGCAGTCCTGGAATATTACTGTAGGGCAGTCCTGGAATATTACTGTAGGGCAGTCCTGGAATATTACCGTAGGGCAGTCCTGGAATATTACTGTAGGACAGTCCTGGAATATTACTGTAGGACAGTCCTGGAATATTACTGTAGGGCAGTCCTGGAATATTACTGTAGGGCAGTCCTGGAATATTACTGTAGGGCAGTCCTGGAATATTACCGTAGGACAGTCCTGGAATATTACCGTAGGGCAGTCCTGGAATATTACCGTAGGGCAGTCCTGGAATATTACCGTAGGGCAGTCCTGGAATATTACCGTAGGACAGTCCTGGAATATTACCGTAGGGCAGTCCTGGAATATTACCGTAGGGCAGTCCTGGAATATTACCGTAGGACAGTCCTGGAATATTACCGTAGGGCAGTCCTGGAATATTACCGTAGGGCAGTCCTGGAATATTACTGTAGGGCAGTCCTGGAATATTACTGTAGGGCAGTCCTGGAATATTACTGTAGGGCAGTCCTGGAATATTACTGTAGGACAGTCCTGGAATATTACTGTAGGGCAGTCCTGGAATATTACTGTAGGGCAGTCCTGGAATATTACTGTAGGACAGTCCTGGAATATTACTGTAGGACAGTCCTGGAATATTACTGTAGGACAGTCCTGGAATATTACTGTAGGACAGTCCTGAAATATTACTGTAGGGCAGTCCTGGAATATTACTGTAGGGCAGTCCTGGAATATTACTGTAGGGCAGTCCTGGAATATTACTGTAGGGCAGTCCTGGAATATTACTGTAGGGCAGTCCTGGAATATTACTGTAGGGCAGTCCTGGAATATTACTGTAGGGCAGTCCTGGAATATTACTGTAGGGCAGTCCTGGAATATTACTGTAGGACAGTCCTGGAATATTACTGTAGGGCAGTCCTGGAATATTACTGTAGGACAGTCCTGGAATATTACTGTAGGGCAGTCCTGGAATATTACTGTAGGGCAGTCCTGGAATATTACTGTAGGACAGTCCTGGAATATGGACTATCCAGGACTAGCTGCAGAGTGCTCCAACAACCATGAGCATCATCTTTGTCTTAGTGCATTCTTCAGGTGAGTCATGAGGCAGAAACTCCATGACATTGACATCAAATCATGATCTTGTTCCGACTTAATCGTTTGATATTTTTTCTCTTCAGTGCAAGTCTAATACTGGACTTTTCTGCTAGTGTACAGTGAATAATAAGCGTAAATAACTTCACTGAATTTTGAATGATATCCCCATCAGAAGCTAACTGCTCTCTTCTTCTAGCTCAGGGGTGTCCAAACTTTTTGACTTTGGGGCCGCATTGGGCTAAAACAATTTGGCCAGGGGCCCAAAGGGTGTAGAGTAGTTCATGTATATATATATATGTGTGTGTATATATATATATATATATATATATATATATATATATATACACACACGCACACATCATATTTGCATATACATGTTATGGATATATAATTATATATGTATATATATATAAATAAATGGACATTAAGAGTATGTGAAAGTTTGACTTCTACCAGACGACCTTAAAGATTTGTAATCGTTTAAAAATGATCAAGCAGCTAAAATGCGCAGGGAGTGTTTTGCATGTTTCCCATCATGCATTGCGGGGGATTTAAATGGGTGTCATTTTGGATTATGCCTTGGTACTTTGACATTTGTCAGCATATCCACAAAGTTCAGTGTTGTGTTGACTTTGTGTCTTAGTTTATGGGCCAGGTGTGGGAAAGGTGCTTTGGGTCATATATTAAAATGCTGTGCATGAACAATTCACAGATAGATATATAGATAGATATGAATCAACAAAGTACTATCTATTTATGAATTGTTCATGGTCATTAACATGATTTGCAAGATGGCGACAACATTGAAGCAATTACATTTCAAATGAAGCTCGGGCCAGATTCCTTAATGAACTGCTGACATGTCAAATGGACACGCCCACAAGCCGTTTGGACACGCCTGTTCTAGAACGTGATTGGCTGCCATTTTTTGAATGGGTCAAAAGGCCAAGTTGTAACAGAGACCTCAGTGACACCTGCTGAGCGCCTCCTGCATCTTCTCCTGAACACGCTCCATGTTGTCCACCCACTCCTCGCTGAGGCTGACGTCGTCGTCGCCGATGACGGCGGTGTAGCCCATGAGGGCGATGAGGCCGATGCAGAAGAGGTAGGTGAGGCGCGTGCACAGCTGCTCCATGATGAGGCGGTTGTGTCCAGAGTGCTTCAGGTAGACCTCCAGGATGGGCTTGCTGAAGAGCTTGCGCTTGCCCACCACGCCGTCGTAGAGCGTGTGCAGGTTCTGGTCGCCCAGGTCGTTGGCGTAGCTCTCGATAAAGTCCTCCTTCTTGCGCTCGCTGTGCTGCGGCTGCGCCTCCAGGAGCTCCATGTACTTCCTGAACTGGTTCTTCAGGTTCTCCTCCACGGGGCTGAACTGCCCGTCCAGGGTCTTCTTCTGGATCTCCACCAGCGCCCTGAAGCTGTTTTGCGAGAGCGTGTCCAGCGCCCGGTTGACCGAGCCGAACTCGCGCTTGAGCGTGCGGATGTCCTCATCGTCGATGTGGTGCAGCACCACGCGGATCAGCGAGCCCGCCACGCCGAATATGGGGTTGACCACGGCGGCGGCCGAGGAGATGCTGGCCACGCAATGCAGAACTCTGACCACGCCCTGCTTCACCTTGGCCTGGTCCTCCACGAGCTCCTCGTCCATCATGGCTGGCACCGCTGCAGCCAAAGCAAAACAAAGAAGTAGAAACAAACCAACGTTAATTCATCACAATCACGTCCCAATTTGGATTCTGATCAAAGAGTCCGTTCTTTTTAGATTCTCATTTGAGGAGTGGAGCTGGACATCAGGACCAAACTCCCACACCTCTTGGCTTCTATATTTATCCTGCACTATTCACACCTGCAGACTGAAAACACATACAAACATTTCAATATGTACACAACCTTGACCAGCCTGGTTACCTACTGGTCAGCAGGTACCTGCTTGGGCCTGGCCACTGGTCAGCAGGTACCTGCGTGGGAATGGCCACTGGTCAGCAGGTACCTGTGTGGGCCTGGCCACTGGTCAGCAGGTACCAGCGTGGGAATGGCCACTGGTCAGCAGGTACCTGTGTGGGCCTGGCCACTGGTCAGCAGGTACCTGCGTGGGCCTGGCCACTGGTCAGCAGGTACCTGCGTGGGCCTGGCCACTGGTCAGCAGGTACTTGCGTGGGCCTGGCCACTGGTCAGCAGGTACTTGCATGGGGATGGCCACTGGTTAGCAGGTACCTGAGTGGGGATGGCCACTGGTCAGCAGGTACCTGCGTGGGCCTGGCCACTGGTCAGCAGGTACCTGCGTGGGGATGGCCACTGGTCAGCAGGTACCTGCGTGGGGATGGCCACTGGTCAGCAGGTACCTGCGTGGGCCTGGCCACTGGTCAGCAGGTACCTGCGTGGGGATGGCCACTGGTCAGCAGGTACCTGTGTGGGCCTGGCCACTGGTCAGCAGGTACCTGCATGGGCCTGGCCACTGGTCAGCAGGTACTTGCGTGGGCCTGGCCACTGGTCAGCAGGTACTTGCGTGGGCCTGGCCACTGGTCAGCAGGTACTTGCATGGGGATGGCCACTGGTTAGCAGGTAACTGCGTGGGCCTGGCCACTGGTCAGCAGGTACCTGCGTGGGCCTGGCCACTGGTCAGCAGGTACCTGCGTGGGGATGGCCACTGGTCAGCAGGTACCTGCGTGGGGATGGCCACTGGTCAGCAGGTACCTGCGTGGGCCTGGCCACTGGTCAGCAGGTACCTGCGTGGGGATGGCCACTGGTCAGCAGGTACCTGCGTGGGCCAGGCCACTGGTCAGCAGGTACCTGGGTGGGGATGTCCACTGGTCAGCAGGTACCTGGGTGGGGATGTCCACTGGTCAGCAGGTACCTGTGTGGGCCTGGCCACTGGTCAGCAGGTACCTGCGTGGGCTTGACCACTGGTCAGCAGGTACCTGCGTGGGCTTGACCACTGGTCAGCAGGTACCTGTGTAGGCCTGGCCACTGGTCAGCAGGTACCTGCGTGGGCCAGGCCACTGGTCAGCAGGTACCTGGGTGGGGATGTCCACTGGTCAGCAGGTACCTGTGTGGGCCTGGCCACTGGTCAGCAGGTACCTGTGTGGGCCTGGCCACTGGTCAGCAGGTACCTGTGTGGGCCTGGCCACTGTTCAGCAGGTACCTGCGTGGGCTTGACCACTGGTCAGCAGGTACCTGTGTAGGCCTGGCCACTGGTCAGCAGGTACCTGCGTGGGGATGGCCACTGGTCAGCAGGTACCTGCGTGGGCTTGACCACTGGGGCCAAAGTGTCTGACCATTCCGAAGATTCCACCATTAAACCAAGGACATAGACTATCAGGTACCAGGCTCCAACAGGCCTGGATGATTATGGCCCAGAAATAATAATTACCATTATTTTGTTGGATTCTGTAATTGCGATGAATCATTAACTTGAAAACATGAGTATTCATTATACCAGCAAAACTCAACTTTAAATGTAGTTTTACAAAATGAATTAACATTAGTAATGACTAAACCACAACAAGTAAAATAATATTTGTAGTAACAACACATTTAAATTACAATATACAAAACAAAACACATTTTTCCTTTGTAATTGATTTTTACATATTTGACCACCATAAAGTGTGTGCTTTTGTGTCAAATCAAACGGAATTCAATGTTTGTTAATTAAATGCAAACATCCTCACATTCCTTGGTGCAATGTGGACCACTATACAAGGTCCAAGTATAACAACTATAAAATGTATCAATACAAGCCTTAAGTAGATTATGTTTGTGTAAGGTACTTTTTTGAAAACTATTTTGTTAGCAGAATCAAACAGGATGTGGTGCACAGTGCTATTATTGTGAAGGAGGAAGTGTGCTGTGCTGTCCTCAGCTTGACAAGTAAGGAGACAATTGGTTGACAATTGCTGTTGGTAGATGGATGATGTCGTTCACAACCACACCAGCAGATGAGATGTGTTCTTGCCAGCTTTAGCTTGGGAGTTTAGTCACGTCTCCACATTGTTTAGTTGTTTAGTTTAGTCACGTCTCCACATTGTTTAGTTGTTTAGTTTAGTCACGTCTCCACATTGTTTAGTTGTTTAGTTTAGTCACGTCTCCACATTGTTTAGTTGTTTAGTTTAGTCACGTCTCCACATTGTTTAGTTGTTTAGTTTAGTCACGTCTCCACATTGTTTAGTTGAGGACGGGGCGGTTGGGGATGAATGAGCGTTATTAAACACTTTTTCTCCTCACAATCACATTTCACCAACATTTACGTCAATTTCCCTGATTTTCTGCTTTTAACAGCAGATTTTGTTTTACTGGCCAATTATGTGACTCTGTTCAGATTAATCATGACTAATCATAAGAATATTTGTTAGATAAGGAGGTTTCTCTCCAGGGGGGGCAATAGACTACCGACTGTGGTGAGGTAGGCCGGCTTTGTCGCGTACGCTGAATGGCAATATAAGATATATAGATCAAAACAAAACACAAAACAGTCCTAGTTAGCTGAGATACTAAGTATGTCATTATTTTGACTGCTTTAAATGTAACTTACATATTGGCTTTCACTATGTAAAGCGTTCTGAGTCACAAGAGAAAAAGCGCTATATAAATATAATTCACTTCACAACTCACTTTGACTTAGTAAATATTGACTTACAAAATAATGAATAACTGAAAATAATTATGTACAGTAAATAAGCGTTTGAAAAAAGTTAAAAGTGGGGCCACATGCTGACATACTGTATGCTCAACTCATCATGCTTCATTTATTACAGCATTTGGGAAGCCTGTAGTTGATTTTTATTATGTAAATGTTCTATTTTTATCAACAAGTGATAGCAGGGACCCTGCCATTCAAAACTAGGCTGCTACATTACTGATTAATGTAACTATAGCTGAAAAAAATAGTACAATAGCAATTGGACAGACTATTCATCCCTGAACACCGTGGAGTTCATGTAGGCTTTATGATGCACTTACTTTATTATATACACTATCAGACAGAAACTCTTAATTTAACATAATGTCCTTTTTTGCTGCTTCAACAAAGAAAAATGTCAAGTGAAATAACTTAGTTGTTATTTGTAGGTCAAAAATGCATGTCTTTCTCTCAGACAGACACACACACACACACGCACGCGCACACACACACACACACACACACACACACACCGCAAAATGAGCTATAGTTATGCTAAAAGCTAATTAGTCTTCACCTCAAAGACTTTGAGAGAGCTGAGCTATCGCTTATATTTCTTGAACATTAACTGGCTCAGAGTGATGTTACTAGTAGTTGAATGGCAGGTATTTATTATCATTTGGAGAGAGTCCGCTGCATTATGCTCACCTGCTAAACACCTTTCTGCTAACCCGCACAGTCTCTCTTCTCTAACACAGTTACATGCGCTCTGAATACTCACTGCTGATCGGCTGTTACATGCGCTCTGAATACTCACTGCTGATTGGCTGTTACATGCGCTCTGAATACTGACTGCTGATTGGCTGTTACATGCGCTCTGAATACTCACTGCTGATTGGCTGTTACATGCGCTCTGAATACTCACTGCTGATTGGCTGTTACTGCTCTGCGTGGAACCAATCAGATGGTTGTGTGGGTGGGACAATGCTGGGTGCTGCAGAGGCAGAGGCGGTACGAAGCGTAGCAGCTTGTTAAGACTTCAGTTTAGCACCAAATGATAATATAAATACATTTAATAAAGTCAAATACAAATAAGGCAACAAAAGAAGTGCATTGATCTGATCAGCAGAGGAGAAGACTTCTCAAGGCCAAGATCAGGTGTGCAGCATCTAAAGCAGTCAGACACTGTCTGGCCATGTAATGCAGGACAAACATGACTTTGATGTTTACATGTCACTTAGTTACCAACAGGCTGATGGTGGAGATTGCCTTCCGGCTCAGAGGGGATGGAAAATGCGTCATTCATTCAAAGTGATCACATGTGCTTATGTTTCTGTGGTATTTGATGATGTAGCCACTTAGCTAGAATTGAGCGCTAAGTGTTGTGAAGTCAATAATGGAAAACATGCAAATTGTTTCCCAGGTATCACAGAGAACTGGTTTTCAATTGCCATCCCTACTTGTGACGCATGCAGACACAGGAAATGTAAAAATGGATCTGAATATGATTTCAGATGGCAGTCAATGAAGCCACACCAGGCCTTTAAATAAATAAATAAATAAATAAATGGGTTTTACTTGTATAGCGCTTTTCTACCTTCAAGGTACTCAAAGCGCTTTGACACTACTTCCACATTTACCCATTCACACACACATTCACACACAGATGGAGGGAGCTGCCATGCAAGGCGCCAACCAGCACCCATCAGGAGCAAGGGTGAAGTGTCTTGCTCAGGACACAACGGACGTGACGAGGTTGGTACTAGGTGGGATTTGAACCAGTGACCCTTGGGTTGCGCACGGCCACTCTCCCACTGCGCCACGCCGTCCCTTATGGAACATCAGTAGTAATTTTTCTTGATTAAGATTAATTTTAGAATTTTGAAGACATGTTTTAAATAGGTTAAAATCCAATCTGCATTTTGTTAGAATATATAACAAATTGGACAAAGCAATATTTCTAACAAAGATATATCATTATTTCTTCTATATTTTCCAGAACAAATATTTTAAAATAAATTCAAAAGACTTTGAAGTAAGAATTAAATTTGATTCTAAAGATTTTCTAGATTTGCCAGAATATTTTTGGGGGAATTTTAATCATAACAAGTTTAAAGAAAGATTTCACAAATATTCTTCGTCGAAAAAAGAGAAGCTAAAAATGAAGAATCAAATTAAAATGTATTTATTATTCTTTCCAAAAAAAAAATAAAAACATTTCTTGAACATTGATTAAAATTGGCAGGAAAGAAGAGGAAGGAATTTAAAAAGTAAAAAGGTATATGTGTTTAAAAATCATTTTTACGGTTGTATCTTTTCTCTTTAAAATTGTCTTTCTGTAAGTTATAAGAAGCAAAGTAAAAAAAATAAATGAATTTATTCAAACAAGTGAAGACCAAGTCTTTAAAATATTTTCTTGGATTTACAAATTCTTTTTGAGTTGTGTCTCTCTTAGAATTAAAAATGTCGAGCAAAGCGAGACCAGCTTTCTAGTAAATAAATCAAATAAAAATAAAAAAATAGAGGCAGCTCACTGGTAAGTGCTGCTATTTGAGCTATTTTTAGAACAGGCCAGCGGGCGACTCATCTGGTCCTTACGGGTCTAGAAGTGTTATTTCCTAGCAAACAAATTAGTCTATTATTATGCAATCAATATTTTAAAATCTTTTAATTTAAAATCCAATTAAACCCAATTCATATTACTTTATTCCACTGTGAGCTGATACTTTTTTACATTTGGAACCGTGCGGCTTATAACACGGTGCGGCTAAGTTATGGATTTTTCTTTTCTAACGGTCATAATGTTTTGAGTCCAGCAAATCGTTTCTTTTGGGCGAGTTTGCTCACTGCAGATGCTGCGGTTTGACAATCTACTTCCTGTTTCATGCCAAAGAATATTCGCCCACAGCGTTTCTGCTTGAAAGGATTTTTCATTCGTCACTCCAAGCAACGTTTGTAAGTTTTACAATACAACTAAAACTACTCATACTTACTAAAGTGTCCCATTTGGGATGCCTGTAGGAGTGTTTTCATGCATATTTGTACCTGCTATTGTTTTGTAATCAAGCCAGCTTTGTTAGCTTTTGCAACTACGCTAACACGTCTACAAGTGTCTGTGTTAGTATTATTCACTTACAATGGCATTCTTTTTGTATTGTTTCACTTTAAAAAATTGTCACTGTGGAGTTTTTGAGTCTGTTCAGCTGATTGGACAGCTAGCCTCCACAGCTAGTGGGTCCATGAAGACATCCGTCTAGCTTGATCAGCCGTTTTACTGCCATGTTACAGACACCACTTGGAAACAATAAACGTAAAAATATTTACAAAATATTTGGTACCAGTGCAGCTAATATATGTAAAATGATTTTTTTCTTCATAAAATGTGGTGGGTGTGGCTTAAATACTGTTTTTTGATTGATTGAAACCTGTATTAGTAGATTGCACATTACAGTACATATTGTGTACAATTGACCACTAAATGGTAACACCCCAATAAGTTTTTCAACTTGTTCAAGTCGGGGTCCACCTTCATCAATTCATGGTGTGCTTAATAGCCCTGAAAATATTATATATACAGTATATATATATGTGCATATATATATATATATATATATATATATATATATATATATATATATATATATATATGTGTGTGTGTGTGTGTGTGTATAAATAAATAGTTTTTATAATCTCATAGCATGCTAAGAGTTTCTTCGGCTGCAATCAATTAAATTTGTTTGTTCACAGCTTGTTTTTATAGAAATGTATAGATATGAAAAATAATGCATGCTTCAGAACATTATAGAAGAAAAATTACACAACTATTGGTCTTGTCTGTAATATTCAAGAATAATCCATGAAATATAGATAGCCAAACGTGTTTTTTTATTAAACTGTAACCTAGAAAACGATTTTAAAAAGTAATGCATCCTCTATTATATTCGACTTTGTCCCCAAAATATGTATCTTTTATCACATTGGAATAATCAGCAAATGTATTGATGGGATTTTATAATAAGTTAGATTGAATGTTGTTTAACCATATTTAACTCCTCATATCAAAGTGACCTCCACATATTTCATTTTTCAACATGAGGCCATCGGTGGACAAACTTTGTCACGTTGCTAAGGTCGCGGAGAAAAAACATTTGAACGCACGCTTTCACGGATGCTTCGCCCGCACGTGACGGCTGCTCAAGTGCTTACGTCTTTTCCTGGAGAGCTCCCCACGGGAATTGAAAAGGTGTCCTGGATCGGCCGTAGGGCTGCAAAGACACACAAAAGCGTTAGTTAGACCATGACAGCCATCAGCGCTCCCGGCGAGCAGCAATCAAGCGGAAGCGCGGCCATTTAGGCTGCAGTGTGCAGCAAGGAAGGAGTTAACAGTTTCCAGCACCAGGCTGCTGTCGGTGCTGCTCGCTGCGTGGGAGCTAGCAGCTAGCTCGCGAGCAGCAGCTAACAGGCGAAGAAGGACTCAGTAAGCAAACGCAGCCTGAACTGGGACACTGGTTTTGTTACGTCATCTCTCCTGAACATTACCAGTCTCAGCAGCCATGTCCACTAGAGGGGGCACAAGGGACTCTCCCATTTCAGCACCACATCTGTGGACTGACAGCGCTTCAACTTAACCCTTTAGTTGCTGACCCACCTCCAATTGCACACTTGAGAACAGAAGCACGACTTTTGCAAGTTGGTCTCAAAGGCTGGCTGTTTTCTTGCTTTTGGAACGCTCATTAGCAAGCTAAAACTGTGCAGTAGTAATGTACTTTGTGTGTTTGTTTTCACAACTGTGCCGTAGTAATGGACTTTGTGTGTTTGTTTACACAACTGTGCCGTAGTAATGTACTTTGTGTGTTTGTTTATACAACTGTGCCGTAGTAATGTACTTTGTGTGTTTGTTTATACAACTGTGCTGTAGTAATGTACTTTGTGTTCTTGTTTACACAACTGTGCCGTAGTAATGTACTTTGTGTGTTTGTTTACACAACTGTAGTAGTAATGTACTTTGTGTGTTTGTTTACACAACTGTGCAGTAGTAATGTACTTTGTGTGTTTGTTTACACAACTGTGCCGTAGTAATGTACTTTGTGTTTGTTTACACAACTGTGCCGTAGTAATGTACTTTGTGTTTGTTTACACAACTGTGCCGTAGTAATGTACTTTGTGTTTGTTTACACAACTGTGCCATAGTAATGTACTATGTGTGTGTTTTTTTTTTACACCACTGTGCTGTAGTAATGTACTTTGTGTTCTTGTTTACACAACTGTGCCGTAGTAATGTACTTTGTGTGTTTGTTTACACAACTGTAGTAGTAATGTACTTTGTGTGTTTGTTTTCACAACTGTGCAGTAGTAATGTACTTTGTGTGTTTGTTTACACAACTGTGCCGTAGTAATGTACTTTGTGTGTTTGTTTACACAACTGTGCCGTAGTAATGTACTTTGTGTTTGTTTACACAACTGTGCCATAGTAATGTACTTTGTGTTCTTGTTTACACAACTGTGCCGTAGTAATGTACTTTGTGTGTTTGTTTACACAATTGTGCAGTAGTAATGTACTTTGTGTTCTTGTTTACACAATTGTGCAGTAGTAATGTACTTTGTGTTCTTGTTTACACAACTGTGCCGTAGTAATGTACTTTGTGTGTTTGTTTATACAACTGTGCTGTAGTAATGTACTTTGTGTTCTTGTTTACACAACTGTGCCGTAGTAATGTACTTTGTGTTTGTTTACACAACTGTAGTAGTAATGTACTTTGTGTGTTTGTTTACACAACTGTGCAGTAGTAATGTACTTTGTGTGTTTGTTTACACAACTGTAGTAGTAATGTACTTTGTGTGTTTGTTTACACAACTGTGCCGTAGTAATGTACTTTGTGTTTGTTTACACAACTGTGCCGTAGTAATGTACTATGTGTTTTTTTTTACACCACTGTGCTGTAGTAATGTACTTTGTGTTCTTGTTTACACAACTGTGCCGTAGTAATGTACTTTGTGTTTGTTTACACAACTGTAGTAGTAATGTACTGTGTGTTTGTTTACACAACTGTGCCGTAGTAATGTACTTTGTGTGTTTGTTTACACCACTGTGCTGTAGTAATGTACTTTGTGTTCTTGTTTACACAACTGTGCCGTAGTAATGTACTATGTGTTTGTTTACACAACTGTAGTAGTAATGTACTTTGTGTGTTTGTTTACACAACTGTGCAGTAGTAATGTACTTTGTGTGTTTGTTTACACAACTGTAGTAGTAATGTACTTTGTGTGTTTGTTTTCACAACTGTGCAGTAGTAATGTACTTTGTGTGTTTGTTTACACAACTGTGCCGTAGTAATGTACTTTGTGTGTTTGTTTACACAACTGTGCCGTAGTAATGTACTTTGTGTTTGTTTACACAACTGTGCCGTAGTAATGTACTTTGTGTTCTTGTTTACACAACTGTGCCGTAGTAATGTACTTTGTGTGTTTGTTTACACAATTGTGCAGTAGTAATGTACTTTGTGTTCTTGTTTACACAACTGTGCCGTAGTAATGTACTTTGTGTTTTTGTTTACACAACTGTGCTGTAGTAATGTACTATGTGTGTTTGTTTACACCACTGTGCCATAGTAATGTACTTTGTGTGTTTGTTTACACAACTGTAGTAGTAATGTACTTTATGTGTTTGTTTACATAACTGTAGTAGTAATGTACTTTGTGTGTTTGTTTACACCACTGTGCTGTAGTAATGTACTTTGTGTTTTTGCTTACACAACTGTGCTGTAGTAATGTACATTGTGTGTTTGTTTACATAACTGTAGTAGTAATGTACTATGTGTGTTTGTTTACACAACTGTGCCGTAGTAATGTACTTTGTGTGTTTGTTTACACCACTGTGCTGTAGTAATGTACTTTGTGTTTTTGTTTACACAACTGTGCTGTAGTAATGTACTTTGTTTACATAACTGTAGTAGTAATGTACTATGTGTGTTTGTTTACACAACTGTGCCGTAGTAATGTACTTTGTGTGTTTGTTTACACCACTGTGCTGTAGTAATGTACTTTGTGTTTTTGTTTACACAACTGTGCTGTAGTAATGTACTTTGTGTGTTTGTTTACATAACTGTAGTAGTAATGTACTTTGTGTGTTTGTTTACACAACTGTGCCGTAGTAATGTATTTTGTGTGTTTGTTTACATAACTGTAGTAGTAATGTACTTTGTGTGTTTGTTTACACAGGAGTGGAGGATGTGTTCCAGTGCTGCATAATTCAAGATGACTGCTATTTAAGGTCAGTTTATAAGATAGGATTTTGTATGAAATGTGTATTCTTAGCAGTGTAATTTAGAACAGTGATTGTCCAGGGTGTAAGCCGCCTTCCGCCCAAATGCAGCTGAGATAGGCTCCAGCACCCCCCACGACCTCAAAAGGGCCAAGCGGTAGGAAATGGATGGATGGATGGATTGTCAAACTGTGATACGTGGGCACCCTCTAGTGGTGTGCCAAATAATTAAATATTGGAATGACGTGACTGAGCAGTTATCAGTGTTACTGTTCAAACAGTGTGTAATGTTACAGTAGCCAAAAATGCCAAATATACTTGTTGAATAAAACTTCTGCCTTGATTTTAACAAAAAGTTAGGCCTACTCCGCTACTGGAGAGCCAAGTGGTTTGTGAGGTGGATTGACAAGCAGTGGTCTAGAAGCTAAGTTCATTCATTTAGGAAGGACTTATTTGAAGCAGACTGGAATGAGGTGTATGTGGGAGAGGCAAATGCTGCATATGAGGCTTTTCTTAATATTTATTTATCATTGTATGAAATACATTGTCCGAATGTATGGAAACAAAGACACAGCTACAATATAAAGCCTTGGATTATTAAGGGACTACAGAATGCTTGTAAAAAGAAAAACAAACTTTATAGAGACTTTATAAAAGTAAGAACAAATGATGCTGAAACGAAATATAAGGTTTACAAAAACAAATTGATAACAATAATGAGACAAGCTAAAAAAGACTATTACAATAACTTACTAGAAAACAACAAAAACAATATTAAAGGAACCTGGAATATTCTGAACAAGGTAATAGGTAAAACATCGGGGCCTACAAACCCACCAAGCTATTTTATAAATGAGGATAATAAGATGATAACAAATATGAAAGAAGTAGCAAATGGATTCAATTCTTTTTTTGTGAATGTTGGACCCAAATTGGCAGAGAGTATTGAAGAACATAAAGATATACAGAGTGGATGGAGAGGGGGAAGCAAAGTGCTACAGTCCATGCTTTTAGGAGATATTAGTGAAAATGAAATTCTATCGGTTGTAACAAAACTGAAAAATAAGGCATCAACAGACAGTGATGGTATTGACATGATAATTGTAAAAAAGACTATTGACTGTATCATCAAACCTCTATGTTATGTTTTTAATCTCTCTTTTCAAACAGGGACTTTTCCAAATAGAATGAAGGTAGCAAAAGTAATTCCACTCTATAAAACGGGAGATAAACATATATTTACTAATTACAGACCAGTGTCACTGCTGTCACAATTTTCTAAAATAATTGAAAAAATATTTGTAGAAAAATTAGACAGTTTTATTGAGAAGAACATGCTGTTGAGTGAGAGCCAGTATGGATTCCGAACTAATAGATCCACTGCTTCAGCTGTAATGAATATAATGGAGGATATAGCAACAGAAACTGATAATAGGAAATACACTATCGGTGTGTTTATTGATCTTAAAAAAGCATTTGACACAATAGATCATTCTATATTATTGTCCAAGTTGCATTCACTTGGTGTGAGAGGAGTAGTTTTAGAATGGCTAAGAAGTTATTTAGATAATAGACAAGAGTTTGTGGATTTTTTGGGTAATACATCTGAACAAATGAGGATTGAATGTGGAATTCCACAAGGTTCAGTTTTGGGACCTAAATTGTTTATTTTGTATATTAACGATATATGTGAGGTATCAAAGTCATTGAAATTTGTTTTATTTGCGGACGACACCAACTTTTATAGTTCGGGACATGACTTAAAAGCGTTATTGATACTTATTGAACAGGAAATGATTAAACTTAAGAGATGGTTTGATGTCAACAAATTATCATTAAATGTAAAAAAAACAAAGTTTATGATTTTTGGTAAGAGGAAAAGAGAGGACACCATCAAACTGTCGATAGATGGAATTGATATTGAAAGGGTTTCTGAACTTAGATTTTTAGGAGTGATACTGGATGGCGGTCTGACATGGAAATCTCATATTGCACATGTACGAAAAAAGATGTCTAAGAGTATTTTTATATTAAACAAGGTAAAATATATGTTAGATTATAGAGCAATGCGCATATTGTATTGTGCACTTATATTGCCATATATCAGCTACTGTGTGGAAGTGTGGGGGAACACATATAAGAGTAACATAAAGGCATTGTATCAATTACAGAAAAGAGCTATAAGGATTATTCATAAAGTATATTACTTAGAACACACTAACATTTTATTTATTAACTCTGGACTATTGAAACTACAGGAGCTAGTAAAGCTACAGACATTGTGTGTCATGTTTAAGGCTAGAAGTAAAACATTACCAGCAAATTTACAAAAAATGTTTGTCATCACTTCTGAGAATACAGAGCATAGAAGAAAAGGTCATTTCAAACAACAATATTCAAGGACAACTTTAAAGCAAATGTGTACATCAGTGGTGGGGGTAAAATTGTGGAATTCTCTTTACAACGAGATAAAAAACTGTAAAAATATATTCCAATTGAAAAAAATATATAAAGATAGAACGATAAGATCATATGGACAGACATAAGTGTTTACATTTTGTTTTTTATTTATTATTTTACTTATTTTTTGTCTGGTTTGGTATTTGCTCTGTATCATTCCGTGAGGTGTATATTATATTATTACTATTATTTTCTTGGTTTGGTTTATACTTTATGAAGTTTTGCACTTGTTGTGTTTTTCTTGTGTTTTTTGTTTTTGATTGTTTCATCACATTTGGATATATGTGTCGGCTTAAATGATATTCATGAAGTAAGATAAATGTATTATGTCAAAGGGGGCAGGAAATTATAAGATTTTCTTCATCCTGCTCCTTCTCAGGAATTGTGTGAATTTAAATTGTATAATTGTGATATAATTATTTATCGTTCTAAATGCACATCAATGAATGAGATAAATAAAAATGAAATGAAATGAAATGAAATCTAACATCTACCTGCAAGTTTAAATGGCCACATTCATGCACATTAAGTGTGTATCAGGACCTCCTTCACACAAATCACAGGCTGTGGGAGTTTCTCCCCAACATTTATTTACTGTACATATGTTTGAGAGCATTCTTCACAGGTCACTTCTATGTCAGAACAAAACAAAGCAGCAGCTTAGACTCCAACCAGGAAGTGAAGAGCTGCTTTATTCATTAAATCCACCAATAGTACAACATCGGATTTTTTTGCATTTATTTATCTGTCTATTCTATAATAAGGCCAGCTACAAACCCATTTGGTTTAAAAGCCAAAGCAGCCCACCAGGAAGTGTAATTCTAACAGGAAGTGAAGACTTAGACTTCCTTTTATTGTCATTCACATTTGAACTTTACAGTACAGATAAGAACAACATTTTGTTGCATTCGCTCCTGCTAGTGCAGGATAAAAGAGCAATAAGGTGCAGATATAAATAAATAGATCACTGGACAGACAAATATATTGCACTTTTGCATATGCATCCACGTTTATGTTATATTGTTTTTTTATATTCCGGCCACTTCATCCATTTTTGGGGGGAATTGAAGGGATAATTATCAATCAATCAATCAATGTTTACTTATATAGCCCTAAATCACTAGTGTCAAGAGTCTTACGGCCTGGTGTTTCTGGGGGGAGGGGGGGGGGTTCTGCAGATTTTCTGAGCTCTGGTCAGGCAGCGGCTTTTTGCCTTTTGGAAGAGCTGATTTAGGAAATCCACCAATAGTACTAGCAACATTTTATTTTTGTGCATTTATTTATCCGTCTATTCTATAATAAGGCCAGCTACAAACCCCATCCATCCATTTCCCACCACTTATACCGGGGGGGTTTTAAACCCAATTGGTTTAAAAGCCAAAGCAGCCAACCATGAAGTGAAGACCTGCTTTATTTATCAAATCAAGTGTCAATCAAGCAGGAAGTGATGAAATCCACCAATAGTACTAACAACATGTACATGTTTATAGTAGAAGATGTTTGCTTGCCAAACAGGAAGTGATGAAATCTACCAATAGTACTAACAACATGTACATGTTTATAGTAGAAGATGTTTGCTTGCCAAACAGGAAGTGATTAAATCCACCAATAGTACTAACAACATGTACATGTTTATAGTAGAAGATGTTTGCTTGCCAAACAGGAAGTGATGAGATCCACCAATATTACTAACAACATGGACATGTTTATAGTAGATGTTTGCTTGCCAAACAGGAAGTGATGAGATCCACCAATAGTACTAACAACATGTACATGTTTCTAGTAGAAGATGTTTGCTTGCCAAACAGGAAGTGATGAAATCCACCAATAGTACTAACAACATGTACATGTTTATAGTAGAAGATGTTTGCTTGCCAAACAGGAAGTGATGAAATCCACCAATATTACTAACAACATGTACATGTTTATAGTAGAAGATGTTTGCTTGCCAAACAGGAAGTGATGAGATCCACCAATAGTACTAACAACATGTACATGTTTATAGTAGAAGATGTTTGCTTGCCAAAAAGGAAGTGATGAGATCCACCAATAGTACTAACATGTACATGTTTGTAGTAGAAGATGTTTGCTTGCCAAACAGGAAGTGATGAGATCCACCAATAGTACTAACAACATGTACATGTTTATAGTAGAATATGTTTGCTTGCCAAACAGGAAGTGATGAAATCCACCAATAGTAC
Organism: Nerophis ophidion; assembly: GCF_033978795.1. Classification (NCBI taxonomy): domain Eukaryota; kingdom Metazoa; phylum Chordata; class Actinopteri; order Syngnathiformes; family Syngnathidae; genus Nerophis; species Nerophis ophidion. The sequence continues at coordinate 6,400,579 of NC_084621.1, forward strand.
TAACAACATGTACATGTTTATAGTAGAAGATGTTTGCTTGCCAAACAGGAAGTGATGAGATCCACCAATAGTACTAACAACATGGACATGTTTATAGTAGATGTTTGCTTGCCAAACAGGAAGTGATGAAATCCACCAATAGTACTAACATGTACATGTTTCTAGTAGAAGATGTTTGCTTGCCAAACAGGAAGTGATGAAATCCACCAATAGTACTAACAACATGTAATTGTTTATAGTAGAAGATGTTTGCTTGCCAAACAAGAAGTGATGAAATCCACCAATAGTACTAACAACATGTACATGTTTATAGTAGAAGATGTTTGCTTGCCAAACAGGAAGTGACGAGATCCACCAATAGTACTAACATGTACATGTTTGTAGTAGAAGATGTTTGCTTGCCAAACAGGAAGTGATGAGATCCACCAATAGTACTAACAACATGGACATGTTTATAGTAGAAGATGTTTGCTTGCCAAACAGGAAGTGAGGAGCTGCTCTCACCTGCCACCCAGAAGCCGGCGGCCATCTTGGAAGTTAGAAATGGCCCAGCTAGGCTAAGCTAATTAGAACAATAACCGTGTAATCTAATCAAGTGTGCCTTAAAAGAGATCCTTTAACACTTGTATGGACTTTTTAACGCGATGTGAAGGTTTTATTTGGGCGTGGGCGTGCAGTGTGGTGATAGGAGGCCGGGACAAAGAAACACCCTGGGGGCTGACAAAGTGGGACAAACGCTGACAATCAACAATAAAAACATGTTCCGCTCGAATTGAATATTTGCGGATGTTTTGAAGTGGCCAGACATCCTCCGTCAGTGCCAGGAGGCCCGTGAAGGCGGCTCCCTGCCTGCCTGCCTGCCTCCTGCCCCGCTTTGGCTCCCTCTAGCCGCCCTGAGAGTGCGCGCAGCAGCCCGGCCTCAGCCTGCTCTCACAGCCCAATAAGTCAGCAAATACACCTGAAAACTCTCCTTTGCTTGCCTCAACGCAGACTGTGTCGTCTGGACTCGGGATTTAAGCCATGTTGGGCGGCATTGGGGTGAGAAGAAGCCATGAAGTCCTACCTTAGCTGCCTGCTTGCACCCAAAGAAGTCTTCTCTCCAGCGGCCAACCTCGACTGTCTCACGGCCTCCTTCTTCCCAGCAAGCCCTGCACAGGACACGTCCATGTTGCTTCAACGTGGGGGGGTGACGACATTACAATATACCATGATTTAAAGACCCACAGAGGGCCCCCAAGCCCTTCAAATCAACATATGGCTTCAAATTAACCCAAGGTCTAAAATGCCATGTCAAAAAAGCAGGTTGTAGGCCGAAATATGAGCACAATTCTCTTCACATTTACACGAATCTCCCCCTTTAATTTGAATTTCTTGTGCTCCATCCTGCAGTCCAACACTTGGAACCAAGACTCCATTGTCAGCTGCGCTCCAAGAAGACTTTTAAACAGACACTAAACCCCTGCAGCCTCTTTCAAGACGCAACAAACACTCCATTCATCACATTTCTCAGCCAAATAGACGTGTTTTCTTTTAGTTTGAACATTCAAATTCACATTTCAAGCGAGAAAAAAGTGCCACGCAAAGGATGCTAACGCAGCCTCTGCAGCAGCAGCGCAGGTGCGCTCGGAGACAAGTGCAGCCACCCAGCGGCCCACATACTGTCAAACAAGACATTTCTAGTCCAAAACTGTTACATTTGGGCAAATCCGCTGGAAGATTAGACGTCACACTTCAGAATATGACGTCACGTCTCACCCGCCTGCGCGCCACCGTTGCGCAAATGGCACCGCAGCTTCCGACAAAATATGGTCGTTACGCGCTCAGACTGTTTGGATAATACGTGAAATGCAATTAAATGGCTGCTGGGGGATCTTTTAACATGCGCAAGAGCCGTGAATAATGAGACATAAAGGAGCCTTTCAACACACACGGCCAGTGCGCGCCGCCTGCAGAGGAGCGCTCCTTCTTGTCCGCGCGCGAAAAGACATCAATCTCCTGCTGTGCGACACACACAGACACGGCCAACAACAGACACTCAGCCCGGCCAGTAACACACACTCAGCCCGGCCACTCGATAAATCCTCCGCCGGAGAGAAGAGAATCCAGCGGTGGTTGCATGGAAGTAAATATGTTGCCCTAAAGAAGTCAAATAACGCAGCTGTGCTTCTCCTCCTGCAGCAAAGCGGCGCAGAAGCTCTCACCTCGAGCAGAAAAAAGCTCAATCTTGCTCCGTCCACGCGTGGAAAGACCCGACGAGTGCGATTGTGGCCTAAAAAGCCCCCCAGCATGGCAGCCTTCCTCCTCAGCAGCAGGGCGCCCCCTGTCGGCGCACTACACCGCAGCCAGAGTGGACGAGATACAAGAACTCAAGTCTTTGGAGACTTTCTGCTGTCTGCAGACTAGTGCTGGTCATGTTGTGCCTCTGCAGCTGTCTACTGGATCTTATTACACGTCTGATGCAAGCAAACCAGCAGCTGCCACCGTGCAGCAGACCTTTTAAGCCCAGTGTGTGTGTGTGTGTGTGTGTGTGTGTGTGTGTGTGTGTGTGTGTCGTCTGCTTCAAACGGTCCCTGCAGTCCATGATCCAGCATACTTGCTGGCCACTAGGGTTGATCCCGTAACGCAGCACCTCTCCCGAAAACCTCCTGGGACAAATTTTCTCCCGAAATTCCGGCGGCGCTGGAGGCCACGGCCCCTCCAGCTCCATGCGGACCTGAGTGACGTGTCGACAGCCTGTTTTCACGTCCGCTTTGCTACAATATTAACGTCCTCGCAGCGCGGTAACAACACACAACAACAGCAGTCACGTTTTTTTCTACCATAAAGCAGTTCGTGTGCCGTAAACAGCAATGTTGTGACACTCTTAAACAAGACCATACTGCCATCTACTGTACATGCAAATGGTTAGAAAAATAGTGACAGAGAATAGAACAAGGATGGAATATTCAACCTTTAACTCAACAATGAGTAGATGAGTGTTATTTGTGTATATGTGTGAATAAATGAACACTGAAATTCAAGTATTTCTTTTATTTATTTATATATGTATAATAAAATAAATATATATATATACAGCTAGAATTCACTGAAAGTCAAGTATTTCTTATATATATATATATATATATATATACACCGGTATGTATGAAATACTTGACTCTTAACCACACCCCACCCCCGACCACACGCCCACCTCCCGAAATCAGAGGTCTCAAGGTTGGCAAGTATGATTGATCCACCATGAATGTCTCATGTATTTAATGCACATATCATTGTCAAATAAATGTTTACATGCCCCAAAAGTTGTCAGTTTGTATTGTCCGGTGCAGGAAAGAACACACAAGCTCGTACGTCCTGGTTTTTATTCACCACCATTTATTTATAGCAGGACCAAAGGAAAGATGAGCTCAGAAGGCTGTAATGCAGCTGCTGGCCACTAGGGGCGCTGTAGTGCGAGTAAGGGAAGGAGGGAGAAGGAAGGAAGGAAGGAAGGAAGGCTCCTCCCGGTTAGTGCAAGTGAGGAGGAAACATCAGCAATAAATAAGTCTCATGTACAACATCAACTACACAAGATTCCTCCCAGTCCTTCGGTGTCGGCGTACGAGTCCCCGCCGTCATGTGCGTCTCCCGAAGGCTCCGTGTTCTGGAGAGGGTAATGCGAGGCCGCCGCGGGATGCAGAGAGGTTTTGCGTGAGTGGTAGTAGCGCCTGGAGGACGCTCGCCAGGCCTCCCTCTGCTGGGCCTGCGACTCCTGAGGCAGCATGGAAATGGGCGCTCGCTTCCTTTTGTTGCCGAACGCCAAGCAATGCAAGTCGGCCGGGGCGCCCGAGTAGTGAGGCTCCATCTGGTGGTGGAAGGGCGCCGGGCGGGTCAGGGCCGACTGCTGGCGGGCCACCTTGCGGGCGTAGTATCGGCGGGAGGCCGCCCGCCACGCCGCCCTCTTCAGCCTCTGGGCCTCCTCGGGTAGATCCGCCATGGACACCCGCTTCTTCCTGCTCCTGAGGGGTAGGACAGAGTCAGCTAACAACACACCTGCTAGTTTACAAGCAACACTCGCTTATGTCCACCAGCATGTTTTTTTCCCTAAAAAGATGTCAACATACATGGTTGAGCACTCAGGGGTTATTCCTGTGAAAAATGGGTCCATTTATGTAAACATGCGCAGGGACTTCCTGTTTGGTGCATATTAAGCTTCAAAATAAAAGCATGGCAGCATTAACCAGGATTCAACTGACAAAATGCATCCACCTAATTTCTTTCCTCAGATTGTTGGCCCCCGGATGACAGAATTGCACACCTCCAAAAACGTTAATGTCACCGCAGAGACGCCAAACAACGGCAAACAGGAGAAAAGGGGGGGCGAGGATTATGTTGACAACTGCATGTATGACGTCACCATCCATCCATCCATCATCTTCCGCTTATCCGAGGTCGGGTCGCGGGGGCAGCAGCCTAAGCAGGGAAGCCCAGACTTCCCTATCTCCAGCCACTTCGTCTAGCTCTTCCCGGGGGATCCCGAGGCGTTCCCAGGCCAGCCGGGAGACATAGTCTTCCCAACGTGTCCTGGGTCTTCCCCGTGGCCTCCTACCAGCTGGACGTGCCCTAAACACCTCCCTAGGGAGGCGTTCGGGTGGCATCCTGACCAGATGCCCGAACCACTTCATCTGGCTCCTCTCGATGTGGAGGAGCAGCGGCTTTACGTTGAGCCCCTCCCGGATGGCAGAGCTTCTCACCCTATCTCTAAGGGAGAGCCCCGCCACCCGGCGGAGGAAACTCATTTGGGCCGCTTGTACCCGTGATCTTATCCTTTCGGTCATGACCCAAAGCTCATGACCATAGGTGAGGATGGGAACGTAGATCGACCGGTAAATTGAGAGCTTTGCCTTCCGGCTCAGCTCCTTCTTCACCACAACGGATCGATACAACGTCCGCATTACTGAAGACGCCGCACCGATCCGCCTGTCGATCTCACGATCCACTCTTCCCCCACTCGTGAACAAGACTCCTAGGTACTTGAACTCCTCCACTTGGGGCAGGGTCTCCTCCCCAACCCGGAGATGGCACTCCACCCTTTTCCGGGCGAGAACCATGGACTCGGACTTGGAGGTGCTGATTCTCATTCCGGTCGCTTCACACTCGGCTGCGAACCGATCCAGTGAGAGCTGAAGATCCCGGCCAGATGAAGCCATCGCGTGATGATTCTCCACTTGGTGCGCGCGCGACACCATTTTTGCGTGTGCGCGCACGCTGTCTTCGTTTTGGCACTTTGGGGGCAGGTCTGCTTAGACGGCCCCTCCTTTCTGATTGGTCAGGCGAAAAGTGCTCAGGGCCAATCAGAAGTATAGCAGGGCGGGTCATCATCAATATGTATCAAGATTTACAGAGGAAGAAGTAGATAAAGAAATGTCGGCTGAAAAAGATGCAAGTTATTTACATTATTGGACTGGTTTGGAGTGATTGTAAGAGTTTACTGACTTGTTAGAAGAATGGAGGCTCCACTGCTATCTTAGTTGAAAACATTAAATGCAATGATGGAAATTATATTTTCAAATATGTTTTCTTTCCTCACTGGTCTGTTTTAAAAAATATTTTTATTTATTAAATATTTGTAAATGTAAATATGGAATGTATGCCACAATGTAGGACTATTCATTTTCTTTCCTCTATCTCAGGGGTAGGGAACCTGTGGCTCTTTTGATGACTGCATCTGGCTCTCGGATAAATCTGAGCGGACGTTGCTTAAAATGAATAATTCCACTTGTAATCACAGTGTTAAAAATAACGTTAAAAATATAAAACATTCTCACGCATTTTTAATCCATCCGTTTTCTACTGCACCTGTTCAAGAAGTTGCGTTGATGGTAAGAAGTTATTTATCTATTATTGGTTAGTGTGGGGCTTGCCCTCCCGGGAGTTCTTCGGACCACCAAGCCCCGACATGAGAGCCTGTTTCAGGGTTACAATATTGTTTTATTCTTCGATAAGTCTCTCAGTTGCTTTCCAGCAATTGTATTTCCAGCCCCAACCCCTTCTCTCCTCCTGGCTGCCGCTTCTAACAGAGGGACAGGTGATGAGATAACAAGGCCCAGGTGGGCTATCTACGCAACTGTCGCTGATTTCGAAACCGGTCCTGGCACATCCCAGTTCGATGCAGGCCCGCAGGTCACGCCCCCTCCACAGTTAGCTTCAGAATAACGATGTTATTACAAAGAATAAGAGACATATTATACTCTAGAAATGTTGGTCTTACTTAAAAATGCACTTGTTTAGTTGTGTTCAGTGTTGAAAAAAATATTTAATGGCTCTTACGGAAATATATTTTAAAATATTTGGCTTTTTGGCTCTCTCAGCCAAAAAGGTTCCCGATCCCTGCTCTATTTACTTGAAGTTTACACCAGAGTCTACCTGAAGCCACTTATCTATGTGTACTTTATATCAGGACCACATGATTAGCATATGGGCCTAATTATTGATGTTATGATTGCAATGACTATTTTAGTAGAATAATGAATGACAGGTTATCACTACAATTAATGAATATGGTTTTAATATTACTATAAAAAGTGCTTGTTTCTGCAAACAACTCAAACTATGGAAAATTAGACATCAGCCTAGATCAGTATAGATGGCAGAGTTAAAAATATGTATTTAAAAAAACAACAAAAAAAGCTAGTTCCACACATTAGGCAAATTAAATCTGAGAGAAAATAGTGGGGCAAAAAAGTATTTAGTCAGCCAGCGATTGTGCAAGTTCTCCCACTTCAAATGATGACAGAGGTCTGTCATTTTCATCATAGGTACACTTCAACTGGGAGAGACAGAATGTGAAGAAAAAAATCCAGGAATTCACATTGTAGGAATTTTAAAGAATTTATTTGTAAATGATGGTGGAAAATAAGTATTTGGTCACTTCAAACAAGGAAGATCTCTGGCTCTCACAGACCTGTAACTTCTTCTTTAAGAAGCTCTTCTGTCCTCCACTCGTTACTTATGTTAATGGAACCTGTTTGAACTCGTTATCTGTATAAAAGACACCTGTCCACAGCCTCAAACAGTCAGACTCCAAACTACACTATGGCCAAGACCAAAGAGCTGTGGAAGGATACCAGGAAAAGAATTGTAGACCTGCACCAGACTGGGAAGAGTGAATCTACAATAGGCAAGCAGCTTGGTGTGAAAAAATCAACTGTGGGAGCAATTATCAGAAAATGGAAGACATTCAAGACCAATGATAATCTCCCTCGATCTGGGGCTCCACGCAAGATCTCATCCAGTGGGGTCAAAATGACCATGAGAACGGTGAGCAAAAATCCCAGAACCACACTGGGGACCTGGTGAATGACCTGCAGAGAGCTGGGACCAAAGTAACAAAGGTTACCATCAGTAACACATTACACTGACAGGGAATCAAATCCTGCAGTGCCAGACGTGTCCCCCTGCTTAAGCCAGTGCATGTCCAGGCCCGTCTGAAGTTTGCCAGAGAGCACATGGATGATACAGCAGAGGATTGGGAGAATGTCATGTGGTCAGATGAAATCAAATTAGAACTGTGTGGTATAAACTCAACTGGTGGTGTTTGGATGAAGAAGAATACTGAGTTGCATCCCAAGAACACCATACCTACTGTGAAGCATGGGGGTGGAAACATCATGCTTTGGAGCTGTTTTTCTGCTAAGGGGACAGGACGATTGATCCGTGTTAAGGAAAGAATGAATGGGGCCATGTATCCTGAGATTTGGAGCCAAAACCTCCTTCCATCAGTGAGAGATTTGAATGCTTGACCAAATACTTATTTTCCGCCATCATTTACAAATAAATTACAATGTGAATTCCTGGATTTTTTTCCCCATTCTGTCTCTCACAGTTGAAGTGTACCTATGATGAAAATGACAGACCTCTGTCATCATTTGAAGTGGGAGAACTTGCACAATCGCTGGCTGACTAAATACTTTTTTGCCCCAGTGTAATCGTGTAAGACTTACTTGTTCAGCCATGATAGTCCCATGAAAACGTGATTTCCTTTCTTTTTAATCCCAGGGAACTGCCATGGACCTTTCACCACAGATATGAATAAACACTGCATGTTTCTCCATATTACTATGGACAGCTGCTCCCCATCACTTTATTGATGTCAATAGCACATGTACTATTTAAATATACACATACATACAATACTCTGACATTTATAACAAATCGAACCGTTTGGAAATGAGTTGAAAATTGAGCAAGTTATGATTATTTAAATAGTACATGTTCCTTGACATCTATGTACTGGGCGGGGCCAGCTGCCTGAGGTAAGACTTAGCGCCAATACAACAAACATATGAAAAATGCTCAGAGCCAATCAGAAAGAAGGGGCCGTCTAAGCAAAGTGCCAAAAGAAAGATGACAGCGCGAGGACAGATGCCAGGACTACACACAGAGCGCACACGGGACTACACACAGAGCGCACACAGGACTACACACAGAGCGCACACAGGACTACACACAGAGCGCACACAGGACTACACATAGAGCGCACACAGGACTACACACAGAGCGCACACAGGACTACACATAGAGCGCACACAGGACTACACACAGAGCGCACACAGGACTACACACAGAGCGCACACAGGACTACACACAGAGCGCACACACAGGACTACACACAGAGCGCACACACAGGACTACACACAGAGCGCACACAGACCGAGACGCCACGCGCACACAAAGTGGAGAATCAGCGCACGATAACAGTTTTTATGCGCTTGGATTTTTGCCACTAATGTGACGTCATTTGCTTGTGTCGACGTCCGTCTCAGACTGGTTGGTGAAACAGGCAAGAACCAGAATTAAAAAATCAAACAGAAGTGGTTATGTTGACAGCAGTTTGAGGGAAGTCAACATAAACAGGTTGATGCTCATCTTGTCAGACTTGCCGCTGACAGTTTGTCTATCTTTTAGTTGTTTCCTCTGCATTTGTCTGTTTCCAGTGTTTAGTATTTCCTGTCTTTTAGTTCCTGTCAAGAGCTCTTATTTTGTCAGCTTCCTGTCTTGTTCCCCGAGTGCTGCGTTCCTCCTCAGTGTGTTTAGTATTTCCTGTCCTTAGTTCCTGTCTAGTGCTTTTATTTTGTCAGCTTCCTGTCTTGTGTTCCCCTTCAGCTGCGGCTGATTAGCATCCGGCCACACCTGTTGCCAATCAGCCGGCTCCTATTTGTACCTCCTTTGTCTTGTGTCAGTTGCTGGATCGTTGTATTGTCGTTGCTTCATGTCACTCTTGTGTCTTTGCTACCTGTCATGTCTGGCATCATTTCAGCTATCACCTGTCGTGCTACATCTTGTCATGTCTGGCATCATTTCAGCTATCACCTGTCGTGCTACATCTTGTCATGTCTGGCGTCATTTCAGCTATCACCTGTCGTGCTACATCTTGTCATGTCTGGCGTCATTTCAGCTATCACCTGTCGTGCTACATCTTGTCATGTCTGGCATCATTTCAGCTATCACCTGTCGTGCTACATCTTGTCATGTCTGGCGTCATTTCAGCTATCACCTGTCGTGCTACATCTTGTCATGTCTGGCATCATTTCAGCTATCACCTGTCGTGCTACATCTTGTCATGTCTGGCATCATTTCAGCTATCACCTGTCGTGCTACATCTTGTCATGTCTGGCATCATTTCAGCTATCACCTGTCGTGCTACATCTTGTCATGTCTGGCATCATTTCAGCTATCACCTGTCGTGCTACATCTTGTCATGTCTGGCATCATTTCAGCTATCACCTGTCGTGCTACATCTTGTCATGTCTGGCATCATTTCAGCTATCACCTGTCGTGCTAGATCTTGTCACGTCTGGCATCATTTCAGCTATCACCTGTCGTGCTACATCTTGTCATGTCTGGCGTCATTTCAGCTATCACCTGTCGTGCTACATCTTGTCATGTCTGGCGTCATTTCAGCTATCACCTGTCGTGCTACATCTTGTCATGTCTGGCGTCATTTCAGCTATCACCTGTCGTGCTACATCTTGTCATGTCTGGCATCATTTCAGCTATCACCTGTCGTGCTACATCTTGTCATGTCTGGCATCATTTCAGCTATCACCTGTCGTGCTACATCTTGTCATGTCTGGCATCATTTCAGCTATCACCTGTCGTGCTACATCTTGTCATGTCTGGCATCATTTCAGCTATCACCTGTCGTGCTACATCTTGTCATGTCTGGCATCATTTCAGCTATCACCTGTCGTGCTACATCTTGTCATGTCTGGCATCATTTCAGCTATCACCTGTCGTGCTACATCTTGTCCTGGTCGTCATAGCGGTAAGCTGTTAGGTATTTCCAGTTTTTCTGTTTGTTATCCTCTAGCTTCCATGCTAAAGTTCCTTTTTGTTTCTTGTTAGCTTCTATGCTAAAGGCCTTTTGTTTTGTATCCGCCCACATGCACACTTTTGGTTTGAACCCTTTGTTTGGTTTTGTCTTAGTATTTATATTAAAATCCTTTTTGTTCACTCCATCTCTGCATCTTGGGGTTCGTCACCAAATAACTCTGACACATCTTTGTATATGCTGCTGAAGCCACTGTCATAGTACAGTACAGTACAGTACAGTACAGTAGTACAATCCTTCACAGCTGTTGTCAAAGTGTGATGGTTCTTACTAGTCCCACCTCAGCTGCTCCGCTTCTGTCATCTGCTGAGCGACTGCATCCGCATCGCCGTAGTTCATGCCCTCCATGTCCTCCAAATGTTCTGAAACAAACATGTTGTCATCACGCACAAACACCACTGCTGACAGACTTTACAAACATACAACAGCTGTTTGAAAACAATAACAAAATATTGCCTGCATGCTCAGCATTTATGCTTTAAAATGCACACACTCATTCTGTCATTGGATATTGTATACATATGGATGTTGTTTTCTTTTTCACTGTCATCTATATTCAAGTATGGCTCGGGCTGGACGATTATATATATATATATATATATATATATATACGAAGAAAAAAAATGTGCAACAGGAAGTTGCAAAGCAAGGTTGGTTGCATAAACAAAGGCACTCACTAACTGAGCAAGGCAGGAAGTGATCACTGATAAGTGGGCGGGCCAGACTAAAAGCCAATCAGATAAGAGTATTAACTATCCTTATTGGTTGCACAATCTTGTCTGGCAATTGATTCTCTGCATGGAGTGGTTTCTCAGCCTTCTGGATATTGACATTGTCACACTGTGTACTATGTGTTACACTTCATTTCTCTCCCACATATTCCCTGTTTGCACTTGATTTCAAGATGCTATTGTTAAGACTTCAATGGGATTTTACACTTTTGCTTACATGAATCGTGTTCCATGCTTGTGTTAACATTTATCTTAGCTGAGGGGATTATAATCAGAGGAAGGTTACATTTTAAATACAAATATTTTCATTTGATACATTTTCATCCTGGTTCTTATTTTCCATAGATCAGTCATTCCTAAAGTGTGATACACACACTCCATCTAGTGGTACACTAAACTATCACTTGAATACACATTCAGTGCTACATTTTTCACTGTGTGTAATGTTACTGTGGCCACAAATATTTAACAAAACCTCTGTCTTGTTTTTATTGAATCCTTAGGTCTACTACACTACTGTATTTAATGTTGTCATGATGGTGGTACTTAATGAATACTTAGGTCTACTACACTACTGTATTTAATGTTGTCATGATGGTGGTACTTAATGAATACTTAGGTCTACTACACTACTGTATTTAATGTTGTCATGCTGGTGGTACTTAATGAATACTTAGGTCTACTACACTACTGTATTTAATGTTGTCATGATGGTGGTACTTAATTAATACTTAGGTCTACTACACTACTGTATTTAATGTTGTCATGATGGTGGTACTTAATGAATACTTAGGTCTACTACACTACTGTATTTAATGTTGTAATGATGGTGGTACTTAATGAATACTTGGGTCTACTACACTACTGTATTTAATGTTGTCATGATGGTGGTACTTAATGAATACTTAGGTCTACTACACTACTGTAGTTAATGTTGTCATGATGGTGGTACTTAATGAATACTTAGGTCTACTACACTACTGTATTTAATGTTGTCATGATGGTGGTACTTAATGAATACTTAGGTCTACTACACTACTGTATTTAATGTTGTCATGATGGTGGTACTTAATGAATACTTAGGTCTACTACACTACTGTAGTTAATGTTGTCATGATGGTGGTACTTAATGAATACTTAGGTCTACTACACTACTGTATTTAATGTTGTCATGATGGTGGTACTTAATGAATACTTAGGTCTACTACACTACTGTATTTAATGTTGTCATGATGGTGGTACTTAATGAATACTTAGGTCTACTGCACTACTGTATTTAATGTTGTCATTATGGTGGTACTTAATGAATACTTAGGTCTACTACACTACTGTTTTTAATGTTGTCATGATGGCGGTACTTAATGAATACTTAGGTCTACTACACTACTGTAGTTAATGTTGTCATGATGGTGGTACTTAATGAATACTTAGGTCTACTACACTACTGTATTTAATGTTGTCATGATGGTGGTACTTAATGAATACTTAGGTCTACAACACTACTGTATTTAATGTTGTCATGATGGTGGTACTTAATGAATACTTAGGTCTACTACGCTACTGTATTTAATGTTGTCATGATGCTGGTACTTAATGAATACTTAGGTCTACTACACTACTGTATTTAATGTTGTCATGATGGTGGTACTTAATGAATACTTAGGTCTACTACACTACTGTATTTAATGTTGTCATGATGGTGGTACTTAATGAATACTTAGGTCTACTACACTACTGTATTTAATGTTGTCATGATGCTGGTACTTAATGAATACTTAGGTCTACTACACTACTGTATTTAATGTTGTCATTATGGTGATACTTAATGAATACTTAGGTCTACTACACTACTGTATTTAATGTTGTCATGATGGTGGTACTTAATGAATACTTAGCTCTACTACACTACTGTATTTAATGTTGTCATTATGGTGATACTTAATGAATACTTAGGTCTACTACACTACTGTATTTAATGTTGTCATGATGGTGGTACTTAATGAATACTTAGGTCTACTACACTACTGTATTTAATGTTGTCATGATGCTGGTACTTAATGAATACTTGGGTCTACTACACTACTGTATTTAATGCTGTCATTATGGTGATACTTAATGAATACTTAGGTCTACTACACTACTGTCTTTAATGTTGTCATGATGATGGTACTTAATGAATACTTAGCTCTACTACACTACTGTATTTAATGTTGTCATTATGGTGATACTTAATGAATACTTAGGTCTACTACACTACTGTATTTAATGTTGTCATTATGGTGGTACTTAATGAATACTTAGGTCTACTACACTACTGTATTTAATGTTGTCATGATGGTGGTACTTAATGAATACTTAGCTCTACTACACTACTGTATTTAATGTTGTCATTATGGTGATACTTAATGAATACTTAGGTCTACTACACTACTGTATTTAATGTTGTCATGATGGTGGTACTTAATGAATACTTAGGTCTACTACACGACTGTATTTAATGTTGTCATGATGGTGGTACTTAATGAATACTTAGGTCTACTACACGACTGTATTTAATGTTGTCATGATGGTGGTACTTAATGAATACTTAGGTCTACTACACTACTGTATTTAATGTTGTCATGATGGTGGTACTTAATGAATACTTAGGTCTACTACACTACTGTATTTAATGTTGTCATGATGGTGGTACTTAATGAATACTTAGGTCTACTACACTACTGTATTTAATGTTGTCATTATGGTGGTACTTAATGAATACTTAGGTCTACTACACTACTGTATTTAATGTTGTCATGATGGTGGTACTTAATGAATACTTAGGTCTACTACACTACTGTATTTAATGTTGTCATGATGGTGGTACTTAATGAATACTTAGGTCTACTACACTACTGTATTTAATGTTGTAAGGTGAAGAAAGTTTGAGAAGGACTGCCATAGATGATACCAAAATCCATGATTTTTCCTGATTGGCAGATCTTAGAGTCTCCTATGGCGATACAGGTCTCGACCCCGTCACTCGGTGATGTTACCTTCGTCCCAACAAAGACTTCCATCTCGCTCCTGCTGCTCCCTAAATCTCTCTTCGCTCATTTCCCACTTGATGAGCACGGCGTCGATGTCGCACGGCTCCTCTTTGACGGCGAGGCCGCTGGAAGAAGGCGAGGGCGACTTCCCGGAGACTTCCAACGTGCCCGAGGGGTCTGCTGAGCCCGGGTCTGGACCAGGACCTGGACCTGGTCGGCTGATGGAAGATAAGGGGAGACCTCCTGGTGCCTCCTGCCTGACGGAGGGCGGGCTGGCAAACAATCCCACTGTGGAAGCAGGAGTTCAAATACTTGCTCTTTATTCTTCTTCTACAACTCTGGACCTCCTGATGTTTAGTATTGCTCATCAGAAGACTTAAATGTGGAACTGACTGAATTATAGACCGTCCCAAAACTCACTTTCTGGTGACATTTTCAGGTGTGTCCTATTACAACATGTGTACTTGTTAATGGCCAATTACAACAGCAAACATGTGTAAGTACACTTGACCGTGTCCACTTACAACAATAATCATGGGCAAGTGTACACTCTATCTAATATCCATTTACAGGGGTAAGTGTACTTGTACTGAATGTCCAAATACAACATGACACATGTAAGTGTACTTAATGTCTAAATACAACAAGACACATGTAAGTGTACTTAATGTCTAAATACAACAAGAAACATGTCCGAATGATGAATACACACAAGACCTGTGTAAATGTACTTAATAAAGTCTAAACACAACAAGACATGTGTAAGTGTACTTAATAATGTCCAAACACAACAAGATATGTGTAAGTGTGCTTAATGATGTCTAAACACAACAAGACATGTGTAAGTGTACTTAATGATGTCTAAACACAACAAGACATGTGTAAGTGTACTTAATGATGTCTAAACACAAGGAGATACATGTAAGTGTAGTTAATGTCTAAATACAACAAAAACATGTAAGTGTACTTAATGATGTCTAAAAATGACACGACATGTGCAAGTGTACTTAATGACATCCAAACACCACAAGACACGAGTAAGCATACCTAATGATGTCCAAACACAAGACATGTGATATTTTCCTAATGATGTCTAAACACAACAAGACATGTGAAAGTGTACTTAATGATGTCTAAACACAACAAGACATGTGAAAGTGTACTTAATGTCTAAACACAACAAGACATCTGAAAGTGTACTTAATGATGTCTAAACACAACAAGACATGTGAAAGTGTACTTAATGATGTCTAAACACAACAAGACATGTGAAAGTGTACTTAATGATGTCTAAACACAACAAGACATGTGAAAGTGTACTTAATGTCTAAACACAACAAGACATGTGAAAGTGTACTTAATGATGTCTAAACACAACAAGACATGTGAAAGTGTACTTAATGATGTCTAAACACAACAAGACATGTTAAAGTGTACTTAATGATGTCTAAACACAACAAGACATGTGTAAGTGTACTTTATGATGTCCAAACACAACAAGACATGTGTAAGTGTACTTTATGATGTCCAAACACAACAAGACATGTGTAAGTGTACTTTATGATGTCCAAACACAACAAGAGATGTGAAAGTGTACTTAATGTCTAAACACAACAAAACATGTGTACTTGTACTTAACGATGTCTAAACACAACAAGAGATGTGAAAGTGTACTTAATGATGTCTAAACACAAGACATGTGTACGTGTACTTAATGATGTCTAAACACAACAAGACATGTGTAAGTGTACTTAATGATGTCTAAACACAACAAGACATGTGTAAGTGTACTTAATGATGTCTAAACACAACAAGACATGTGTAAGTGTACTTAATGATGTCTAAACACAACAAGACATGTGTAAGTGTACTTAATGTCTAAACACAACAAGACATCTGAAAGTGTACTTAATGATGTCTAAACACAACAAGACATGTGAAAGTGTACTTAATGATGTCTAAACACAACAAGACATGTGAAAGTGTACTTAATGATGTCTAAACACAACAAGACATGTGAAAGTGTACTTAATGATGTCTAAACACAACAAGACATGTGAAAGTGTACTTAATGTCTAAACACAAGACATGTGAAAGTGTACTTAATGATGTCTAAACACAACAAGACATGTGAAAGTGTACTTAATGATGTCTAAACACAACAAGACATGTTAAAGTGTACTTAATGATGTCTAAACACAACAAGACATGTGTAAGTGTACTTTATGATGTCCAAACACAACAAGACATGTGTAAGTGTACTTTATGATGTCCAAACACAACAAGACATGTGTAAGTGTACTTTATGATGTCCAAACACAACAAGAGATGTGAAAGTGTACTTAATGTCTAAACACAACAAAACATGTGTACTTGTACTTAACGATGTCTAAACACAACAAGAGATGTGAAAGTGTACTTAATGATGTCTAAACACAAGACATGTGTACGTGTACTTAATGATGTCTAAACACAACAAGACATGTGTAAGTGTACTTAATGATGTCTAAACACAACAAGACATGTGTAAGTGTACTTAATGATGTCTAAACACAACAAGACATGTGTAAGTGTACTTAATGATGTCTAAACACAACAAGACATGTGTAAGTGTACTTAATGTCTAAACACAACAAAAAGAATGTAAGTATACTTAATGATGCCTAAATACAATAAACATATGTAATTGTTCTGAATGATGTATAAATAAATAACATGTGTAAGTTAACTTAATGATGTCTAAACACAACAAGACATGTGTAAGTGTACTTAATGTCTAAACACAACAAAAATAATGTAAGTGTACTTAATGATGCCTAAATACAATAAGAAACATATGTAATTGTTCTGAATGATGTATAAATAAATAACATGTGTAAGTTAACTTAATGATGTCTAAACACAACAAGACATGTGTAAGTGTACTTAATGTCTAAACACAACAAAAATAATGTAAGTGTACTTAATGATGCCTAAATACAATAAGAAACATATGTAATTGTTCTGAATGATGTATAAATAAATAACATGTGTAAGTTACCTTAATGATGTGTAAATACAACAAGACATGTGTAAGTACACTTAATGATGTCCAAACACAACAAAACATGTGTAAGTGTACTTAATGATGTCTAAATACAACGAGAAACGTGTGTTTGTACTTCATGTCTAAATACAGTAAGAAACATGTTTAAGTGTACTCAATGATGTCTAAATACAACAAAAGGTATGTGTAAGTGTACTTGATGATGTGCAATTACAACAAGGCATAAGGGCTGCAACTAACAATTACTTTGATAGTCGATTAGTCAACAATTTTCTTAACAAATAGTCAATTAGTTGGATATTAAAGTGGACACATATTTCATGGCTGTCATCTCTCCATCGACGTCTAAATGCAGCTCAAGTTATTTTGGACGTGTGCTTACTTATAACAAAGATGACTAATTCATTCATAAATATTTATTCATATAATAACTGTGCTGTTACACAAACTTTAAATGATTATTAAAATATTGTCCATAAAAAGAAAAGAAAGGCAAAGTGCTAAAAAATAAACATTTTTTCCACATAGAAGCAATGAAAACAAAGAGAAGACAAAATCAAACTTCCTTTAAAAGAAAATCATTTTGTGATGTTTAAAAATCTGCACACTAATATATTGATTATTGATTATTATTATTATTATTATTATTATTGACTAACTCCTGGCAGTTTTAACACTCCAATAGACTCAATGTGTGCAATTATAGCTTTCATTCATTCTTCACATGTAATGGATTATATCTAGAATTTTAGGATACCTCCACATTGGTGTGTGTGTGTGTGTGTGTGTGTGTGTGTGTGTGTGTGTGTGTGTGTGTGTGTGTGTGTGTGTGTGTGTGTGTGTGTGAGCAAGTATTGATGTTTGTAACAAGAATAATGTCTTCACACTTGACATGTTAGTACTGAAGATGTTTTTGCGAGTGGCGAAGACACGAGTGATGACATCACGACTGTTGTGCACAGTGTCTACTAATCCTTGAAGACCTACAAGACATTTAATTGTAAGTGTACTTAATGTCCAATTACAACAAGAAACATGTTAAGTATATTTAACAATTTTCAATTACAACAATAATCATGTGTAAGTGTATGTAATGTCTAAATATAACATTAAAACATGTAAGTGTACTTAAGAATGTTTAAATACAAGATTGAACATGTGTAAATGTACTTAATGTCTAAATACAACATTGAACATGTTTAAGTGTACTTAACTGTCCAAATACAACAAGAAACGTGTACAAAGTGTACCTCATGTTTAAATACAACAATTTTCAGGGTAAGTGTACTTAATCTCTAAATACAATATTAAACATGTGTAAGTGTACTTAATAATGTCTAAATACAACAAGAAACATGCGTAAGTGTCCTTAACATCTGAATCCAGCAATAAATGTGTGTCCATGTACTTAATACAACAAGAAACATGCGTAAGTGTACTTAATGTCTTAATACAACAAGAAACATGTGAAAGTGTACTTAGTGAGGTCCTAATACAAAGAGAAACATGTGTAAGTGTACTTGTATCTTAATACAACAAGTAACATGCGTGTGTACTTAGTGATGTCTAAATACAATGAGAAACATGTGTAAGTGTACCTAATATCTGAATCAATCGAGCAAGAAATGGGGGTCAATGTACTTAATGTCTTAATACAACAAGAAACATGTGTAAGTGTACCCTACTAATGTTTTAATACAACAACAAGCATGCATAAGTGTTCTTGGTGATCTCTTACTACAGGAAACATGTGTAAGTGTACTTAATGATGTATTAACACAACAAGAAATATGCCCTAGGGTACTTAATGATTTCTTAAGACTACAAGAAAAAAGCCTAATGTCTTAATACAACAAGTAACATGCATAAGTGTACTTATTGTTGTCTTAATACAAGAACTATGCGTAAGTGTACTTATTGATGTCTTAATACAAGGAGAAACATGTGTAACTGTACTTAGTGATCTCTTCATACAAGGGGAAACATGCGGAAGTGTACTTAATGATGTCTTAATACAACAAGAAACAGGCGTAAGCGTACTTGGTGATGTCTTAATGCAAGAAGAAACATGCTTAAAGGCCTACTGACACTCACTACTACCGACCACGCAGAGACACTGGCGGTCACCACACCCGTGGCCACACCCCTCCGACTTTCAGGTGCGACTATATAATCTCACTAAAAGACTAGTAACACAATAAGCAGATAAGGGATTTTCCAGAATTATCCTAGTAAATGTGTCTAATAACATCTGAATCGCTCCACTGTCCGTTCGTTTTTTTTCCCCCTAGTCCTTCACTCTAACTTTCCTCATCCATGAATCTTTCATCCTTGCTCAAATTAATGGGGAAATGGTCGCTTTCTTGCTGCTGGTGGCCATGATTGTAAACAATGTGGGGACGTGAGGAGCTCTACAACCCGTGACATCACGTGCACATCGTCTGCTACTTCCGGTACAGGCGAGGCTTTTTTATTAGTGACCGAAAGCTGCAAACTTTATCTTGGATGTTCTCTACTAGATCCTTTCACTGACTTGGGACTATTGCAAAATGACGTGCGTCCAAAAGTCACCAGCCTTGGCGTCACTATAGACAGCCATTTTAAACTAGACAAACAAGTCAATGGCGTTTTAAAATCGTGTTTTTATCACCTTCGTCTTTTAGTAAAGGTTAAACCGTTTTTATCTTTTAAACCTTTTTGAAGAAGTGGTGCATGCTTTTATTTGAAGTGGCCTGGACTACTGCAGTGCACTTTATGCTGGCATTAGCCTCAAAGCTCTCTCCCGGTTGCAGTTAGTCCAGAAGGCGGCAGCAGGACTTTTAACAGGGGCCAGGAAACGCCAGCATATAACCCCAATTCTTCAGAGTTTGCACTGGCTTCCTGTTCATTTTAGAATGGATTTTAAAACATTGCTGTTTGTTTTTAAATCTTTACATGGACTGGCACCTCAATATATCTCGGACCTCATCCAAATTTACATTCCTGCGCGCGCTCTCAGGTCCGAGAGCGAGTTCCAGCCCGTGGTGCCCAAGACCAGACTTAAGGCCAGGGGAGACAGGACCTTCTCTGTGGTCGGCCCTAAGCTCTGGAACACTCTGCCCCTCCATGTTCAAACTGCTTCCACAGTGGACTCTTTTAAGTCTCGTCTTAAGACCCACTTTTATTCTTTGGCTTTTAAAACTACGTGAGTTGTGTGGTCCTCTGTGTTTTTTATACACTTTGATTTCATTGATTTTACCCTTTAAGATAGTTTTTAATCATATTTGTTTTTATATTTATTTATTTTTTGTTTTTATTCAGTCATTGGTGGGGCATAATATTGTTTTTTAATATTATTTTTAACATGGCTGTGCAGCACTTTGGAAACGTTCTTGTTGTTTAAATGTGCTATATAAATAAAGTGGATTGGATTGGAGCAAAACTATGTCTAAATGCTGAAGTCTGACACATAGAATGGAGCTGCTATAAGAACATCTCATTTATATCATGTTAGACCCGCTCGACATCCATTGCTTTGGTCCTCTCCAAGGTTTCTCATAGTCATCATTGTCACCGACGTCCCACTGGGTTCTGAGTTTTTCCTTGCCCTTATGTGGGCCTACTGAGGACGTCGTAGTGGTTTGTGCAGCCCTTTGAGAGACTAGTGATTTCGGGCTATATAAGTAAACATTGATTGATTGATTTCAGTAGGCCTTTAAGTGTACTTGACGAGTATACTTAATAAGTCAAAGGAGCAACTTACTTACAAGAGAAACTTAGTTCCTGCCGGCCAACTTCCGGCTGGGTGTCCCCGCCATGGGCTCTCTCCTCCCCGGCCTGCGGCTCACCTGAGCGCGGCGGCGAGGTCACCTGGTCACGCGCGCTCCCGGAGGCCATGGCACACGCACACGCGCAGGCGCAGCGGCGGCGCGCGCGCACGTCGGCCTCCATGGCGCGCAGCCTGTCCTCCAGCCGCAGGATCTCTTTGTCCCTGTCGGCCACCATCCTCTGGTACTCCCGGCTGCGGCCGCTGTTGACGCCGTACAGCACGTTCAAGATGGAGTCCACCGCCAGTCGGATGGCGTTCTCCACCACCTGCACCTCGTCGTCGCGCAGGTGCGCGTGCACGCTGCTGTTTGGCGCTAAAGTCATCCTCCTTTGTTTCTTGGCGGCTGGCACGAGCACGCGGGCTGACAGCGGCGGCTCGCTGAAGTCACATCTAAGTGACGGATCTCAAGCTGCTCGTCGACGCTGAGACTGTTTGCAAGCAGAAGATCTGTAAATGTTTCAAAACATCAGCTTTATGTCCACTTAGGAGGCTGCCAGCTGGCTTCTTTGCCTCCACCCTGCTCATGTCCGTCACTACACGCTGCTCGGGCGCCACAGCGCCCTCCGCTGGACCGCCGGTGTAAGCAGGGCCCGGTCACGGTGTTCGCTTGGTCAGCACACCGAGCACACTTGCCGTGGGCGGGGACGTCCAGACGTTTTCCACTGAGAAATAAAAGCATCCCTAGCTGTTTTGATCCTTTTATTTAAAAAAACATTATAATATGTAGATTGTTTTGGTCACCCTTAGTGCTCCCCTCAATTTTGGTCCCAACGACCAGAAGGGGCTCGATCACACAAATGTTAAAAATACGTTTTTCTTTTCATTCAACATTTAAATCTCTCCAGATCAACGTTAGATCTATCTGTCGATATAACTTTTGTATCAATCAATCAATCAATCAATGTTTATTTATATAGCCCTAAATCACAAATGTCTCAAAGGACTGTACAAACCACTACAACTACAACATCCTCAGAAGAACCCACATAAGGGCAAGGAAAACTCACACCCAGTGACAATGATGACTATGAGAACCTTGGAGAGGACCTCAAATGTGGGCAGCCCCCCTCTAGGGGACCGAAAGCAATGGATGTCAAGCGGGTCTAACATGATACTGTGAAAGTTTAATGTTGTCATTATGGTGGTACTTAATGAATACTTAGGTCTACTACGCTACTTGGAAAGCCAAGTGTTGTCTGGGGTGCTATTTGGAGAAAAAGTTTGAGAACCGCTGCTGTAGATCAACTTCATATCTATCCTTCCATTAGAAGTTTTTATTCTTTTTTTGTTTTGTTTTATGCTGTTTTTGCCAAAGAAAACTCCCTCCCACCCAAAAATATATATATACATATTTCAAAGTGGAATATTTGATGTGAAGTAATTAAAGCCTAAAATAGGTGGAAAATTCAAAACAACATTAATTTTGATTCATTATTATTTTTTGAGCAATGCCAAACTCTGAAATTCTCGGAAATCCAAAAATGTTAAAATTAAGTCACTCACTAAAAATTGTCCGGGTTCCACTTACAAAAGTGTTAAAAATAAATCATACATTTTTTTTCAACTTTCACATGAAGTCTCGGATCAACTTCAGATCCATCCATCAAGCTTATAAAATAATAAGCTTTTATTATTTTTTTCATTTTTTTTCTTGTTTGTTTTATGCCCTTTTTGTCATATAAAGCTTTGTTTTTTTAATATGGCAACCATACAAAATATGCAATATTTCCCCCCCCTAAAAAATGAAAGTAGAATATTTGATGTGAAGTATTTGGAGCCTTGAAGAGGTCAATAGTTCACAACAAGAGTGATTTTGATTCATTATTATTTTTGGAGTAATAACAGTGTTAAAGACAAAAACAGGCTGCATGGCAGCTTTGTGTTACTTAAGTTACTTTGTGTTACTTAAGTTACATCGTGTTACTTAAGTTACATTACACCTGTTGGTTCTTTTGTTCCACCTCTTCATGTTTGGAACAGAACTTTCAGAATGGCTGTTAAAAACGTAGCTGTGAACCACACTTTGAACACCCTTTGGTTGGCAGTCATCTTCACACTTTGACAATGGCGGCTGCAACATCTCTGTGTGGAGTTTGCAGGAATGTGTGTTTTTTATATATATATACAATTTCCACAAAATATATATTTGAAAGTGTCCCATCACTACATTCCTTTACAGTCCCCTTTTATGACACATGAACAGGAAGTCAAATGAGTACATGTGTCAAGTACAGCAGTAACTTACTAAAATAACGGCTTTGGGAAACCATTCCATTTTTCTTTGAGAGACAAAAGTCAAAAACAGTGAAGTTGTCACATTGTGTAAATGGTTAAAAAAAAGAGACTACAAACAATCATTTTCAACTTATATTCAATTGAATAGACTGCAAAGACAAGATATTTCATCTTCACACTGACAAACATTGTTCTTTTTGCAAATAATCATGCAGTTAGAATGTAATAGCAGCAACACATGTAAAAAAAGGCATTTTTACCAGTGTGTTACATGGCCTTTCCTTTGAACAACACTCAGTGCAGGTTTGGGAACTGAGGAGACACATTTTTGAAGTGCAATTCTTTCCCATTCTTGCTTGATGTACAGCTTAAGTTGTTCAACAGTCTCCTGCCTCATATTTTAGCCTGCACACATTTTCAATGTCTGGACTACAGGCAGGCCAGTCTAGTACCAGCACTCTTTTACTATGAAGCCACGCTGTTGTAACATGTGGCTTGGCATTGTCTTGCTGAAATAAGCAGGGGCGTCCATGATAACAACATATGTTGTTCCAAAACCTGTATGTACCTTTCAGCATTAATAGTGCCTTCACAGATGTGTAAGTTAGCCATGCCTTGAGCACTAATACACCCCCATACCATCACACATGCTGCCTAGAACACTTTCGCCCTAGAACAGTCCGGATGGTTCTTTTCCTCTTTGGTCCGGAGGACACAACGTCCACAGTTTCCAAAATGACTTTTTACATTTTGCATCAGTCCATCTAGATGAGCTCGGGCCCAGCAAAGCGTTTCTGGGTGTTGTTGATAAATGGCTTTGCACAGTAGAGTTTTAACTTGCACTTACAGATGTAGCGACCAACTGTAGTTACTGACAGTGGTGTTCTGAAGTGTTCCAGGGCCAATGTGGTGATATCCTTCACACACTGATGTGGCACTTTGATGCAGTAGTCCCTGAGGGATCCAAGGTGCGTAATATCGTGGCTTACATGCAGTGATTTCTCCACATTCTCTTAACCTTTTGATGGCTGTTCACCTGTGGGATGTTCCAAATAAGTCTTTGATGAGCATTCCTCAACTTTATCACTCTTTTTTGCCACTTGTGCCAGCTTTTTTGAAACATGTTGCAGGCATCATATTCCAAATGAGCTAATATTTGCAAAAAGGAACAAAGTTTCTCAGTGTGAACATGAGATATCTTGTCTTTGCAGTCTATTCAATTGAATATAAGTTGAAGAGGATTTGCAAACCATTGTTTTTATTTACCATTTACACAAGGTGACAACTTCCCTGCTTTTGGGGTTCGTACCATGAACCGTCTCTTCACTCTTTATGATACACACTATTACGGACATACTCTCCATTAACAAAGACATTCAATGCAGATTGTCTTCTCCGGCGGTGCGACACATCATCCACTGTTTCCTGTAGTTGGATGGTGATGTTTGCTGCCCGTGTACAAAATGTGGAGTCTCTCCCGAGTTGGAGTCCGAGGGGCATCCACACTCTCCGTAACCACTGTCCACGGTGTCCAGGTCCACACAAGGGTAGCTGTCCTCTGACTTCTGGTCGGAGGCCAGTGAGATCCTCTCCGGTTCTCTGAGCAAAGCGTCGTCGACTCGGTCATCTTGCAAGGACCCGTTGAGTTTGTCCACCTGGAACACGTGATGGCAGCCCAGCAGCTCTCTGTAGTTTGCAGACCCGTCGTCACTTCCCAGCGAGCTCCATGACGTGTCTTTGTCAAAGTCTTCCTCCCCAGACACAGTCACCGTGTGGATGGACACATGTCCGAAGGAAAGGCCGCTACTCTGCGCACTGTCGCCGTCTGCTAAAGGCAGCAGGGGCGTGTCCTTTTGAGCGAGGACGTCAGAAAGGAGACGTCCTTCCGATTCTACCTCATTTGGGCTTTGGTGGCAGCTCCACTGCTGCTTGGTGCTCGTGTCCACCTGGGACTTACTGCCCAAGAAGTCCTGTTCACTAAACCCCGGCTTCACCCACTCCTGCAAACAGAAGGCATTGCCTGTTTCATGCTCACGCTTCAAATGTTGGCTCTATGTCAAATTAAACTTTATTTATAAAGCACTTTTCATACAGTACATCTAAGAAATGCATCGCAAAGTGCTTCACAAACCTAACAACAATACCCCAATGACCCACATCCCCCAACATCACATAACACACACACGCACACACACACACACACTATGAACACATGAATGCATGGCTGTCACCCATTCTGTTCATAACTTTTATGGACAGAATTTCTAGGCACAGTCAAGGTGTTGAGGGGATCTGGTTTGGTGGCTGCAGGATTAGGTCTCTGCTTTTTGCAGATGATGTGGTCCTGATGGCTTCATCTGGCCAGGATCTTCAGCTCTCACTGGATCGGTTCGCAGCCGAGTGTGAAGTGACTGGGATGAGAACCAGCACCTCCAAGTCCGAGTCCAGGGTTCTCGCCTGGAGAAGGGTGGAGTGCCATCTCCGGGTTGGGGAGGAGACCCTGCCCCAAGTGGAGGAGTTCAAGTACCTGGGAGTCTTGTTCACAAGTGAGGGAAGAGTGGATGGTGAGATTGACAGGCGGATCGGTGCGGCGTCTTCAGTAATGCGGACGCTGGATCGATCGGTTGTGGTGAAGAAGGAGCTGAGCCGGAAGGCAAAGCTCTCAATTTACCGGTCGATCTACGTTCCCATCCTCACCTATGGTCATGAGTTTTGGGTTATGACCGAAAGGATAAGATCACGGGTACAAGCGGCCCAAATGAGTTTCCTCCGCCGGGGGGCAGGTCTCTCCCTTAGAGATAGGGTGAGAAGCTCTGTCATCCGGGAGGAACTCAAAGTAAAGCTGCTGCTCCTCCACATGGAGAGGAGCCAGATGAGGTGGTTCGGGCATCTGGTCAGGATGCCACCCGAACACGTCTGACCAGGAGGAGGCCACGGGGAAGATTTATGACACGTTGGGAAGACTATGTTTCCCAGCTGACCTGGGAATGCCAGAGGATCCTTCAGGAGTTGGAGTAAGTGGCTGGCTGGAGAGAAAAGTCTGCTGCCCCCATGAACCCACCTCGGATAAGTAGAAGAAGATGGATGGATGTATAAAGCACTGCCAGAATCTACACACTCTGCACACAGACTCCATTAAGCTTGCACTGTTGGTCTATATCTTTGTACGTGTGTGGCGAACCTTCTTATGGTACAAATCTGTAGCTATTTTGGTTATGTTGGTGCTGGGTGGGGATTGAGCCGGGGACTCTCGGGTTGCGCGCGGCCACTCTCCCACTTGAATGACTCTTACTCTTATGGTAGGAGTCATTCAAATAACTATAACATATAGAACATGCTGTACGTTTGACAAACAATCTGTTACTCCTAATTGCTAAATCCGATGACATTTTATACGTCTAGTCTCTTGCGTGAATGAGCTAAATAATATTATTTGATATTTTACTGTAACGTGTAAATAATTTCACACATAAGTCGCTCCGGAGTATAAGTCGCACCCCCGGCCAAACTATGAAAAAAACTCCGATTTGTAGTCCGAAAAATACGGTACATTGTTTTGGTTTGAGTATTTTTTCATATACAAAATGTATGAATGTGGCCATTGCATCCTTCAATTTTTCTCTATGTGGCCCTCGCTGGAAAATGTTTGGACACCTCTGATCTAGGGAGACCGAAGTGTCAAAGAAATGCTCATTTAGCTTCGTGAAGGTCGTCCAACCCAACGCTCAATGCTAGCTCCGCAGCTCCGTCTCTTTCTCCGCATCTCCCCCCTAGTCTCTCCAAACGGACTCTGGTGTGGCAGAGAGCATGCAGCCGGTCTCAGGTGCTAAAATGGCCATAGTCAACAGGCTCCCCTGATGCAGATCCAAAAGTTAATTAATATAAGCACTGCAGAAGTCACGAGACAGCCGACCCAAAGGGCAAAAAACACATGAAAACAAGAGGGAAACATCTAGAACACTTGGCTTGGCGCAGTGGAGGAGTGGCCGTGCGCGGCCCGGGGGTCCCTGGTTCGGTCCCCACCTAGTGCCAACCTCGTCACGTCCGTTGTGTCCTGAGCAAGACACTTCACCCTTGCTCCTGATGGGTGCTGGTTAGCGCCTTGCATGGCAGCTCCCTCCATCAGTGTGTGAATGTGTGTGTGAATGGGTAAAATGTGGAAGTAGTGTCAAAGCGCTTTGAGTACCTTGAAGGTAGAAAAAGCGCTATACAAGTACAACCCATTTATCATTTATTTATCATTTATTTTGAGTGGGAACTTTGAAGTGCTGGGATGTTACTGATGTCACGTCCAAATAAATGTGCGTGGTGGTCAAACTAGCTCTGTTCTTAATGGGTACAATGCCACATTTAACCTTTCTCGAAGAAAAAAATGCCCTACGCTTGTGTTGTTGTCGGCTGTACGAACCGTTCAAATCGCAGAAAGGAAGAACGTTCCTTCAAAGTTCTTTGAGAAGTCATCAAAAGGGCGGAAGAGTGAAAGATTTTACGAAACGACATCGAGAAAAGCAGCACAGTCCAGTCCAAGGCAGCAGAGCAGAAGAACAAACACGTCTGCAGTAATCACTTTGTTTGACATACTTTTTACCTTTATTATTTCCCATTGAAGTATTATCTTGATATTATCTGTCATTTTTAAACACACGTTTGATATTATCTGTCATTTTTAAACACACGTTTGATATTATCTGTCATTTTTAAACACACGTTTACTACCAGTGTTTGAAAAGCACCAACTCAGCGAGTCTCAAAGGAAGCAAATGTGAGCAAGACCTAAAAAAGTTAGCTTTTCACCAAAGGCAGCAACTATAAATGAATATTTCAGCACATACACAATGTTGAAATCTATAGTTATATTTTCATAAAGATGGGAAAACATGCTACCAGTAAACAGCAGTGCAACAACAACAACAACAACAACGACAACAACAAACATGGCTGTAGATGCACAGTTATAGCACGCCGCAGTGGAAGAGTGGCCGTGCGCAACCCGAGGGTCCCTGGTTCAATCCCCACCTAGTACCAACCTCGTTGTGTCCTGAGCAAGACACTTCACCCTTGCTCCTGATGGGTAGTGGTTAGCGCCTTGCATGGCAGCTCCTTCCATCAGTGTGTGAATGTGTGTGTGAATGTGGAAGTAGTGTCAAAGCACTTTGAGTACCTTGAAGGTAGAAAAGTGCTATACAAGTACAACCCATTTATCATTGATCATTTATATCATGAAATACAACATTACCGGAGCATAAACAATGCATATTTATCAGGGAGAGTCTTGATTGCAATGTCCTCGACCCAGACACACACAAAGAAGTTGTAGACCTCCATGCTTTTACAAGTTTCATCTATTTTGTCGTACAGAATGGCGTGAGGAGCACGATAGTTCCATATGTCTGGGAACGCGACCGACAGATAGTCCTTGCCATCACTCCAAAATCAACTTTTTGGTAACGTATTGGGATCTATTCAATTGCATAGTTTGATGATTTGCTCATATCCGCTGTTTTGCAGGAAGATCTAGGCCCCTAGTGTACTAAGAGAGTTTGTTTGTCTGCTTGCTGTACAACAGCCATCTTGACCACCACTGGTTTTCACTTGTGTCGGAATACAAGCAAATAAAGGGCCGGCAACTCTCCCCCTTTCTGATTGTCCCTCTTTAAAGGCCTACTGTCTCCTGGTCTAGGGTAAACCAAGGGAAACTGTGACTGTCAAACTGCCTGTCCCTTCTGAACAAAGTGAAGTGGACCTATTACACAAAACCAACCTTTCTAACATATGCTGTTGTGTATTTCTGCAACTTGGCACGGATGGTAGGGCAGAAACTGGAGGGTTCCTGGTTCGATTCCAGGTTCTGCCATACTAGTCACTGCAGTTTTGTCCTTGGGCAAGACACTTCACCCACCTGTCTCCCAGTGCCGCTCAGACTGGTGTATGAATGTGAATGAATAGGTGCAAACTGGCAGCCACGCTTCCCAAAGTCTACCTTATAGTAGCTTACCACCATCAACGTGTGAATGTGGAGTGTATGAATGATAGGTTCTCAGATCAGTTCTGTCTGGAAAAGTGCTACACAATCCATTAATATTATTTGTATCATTATTTGGGATCTGCATGAGTCCTGTAAATGTAATGATTCAATAATACACTGGCTCGTACATGCACATGCATCCTTCGCTGTTGCCATTTCTCATACAAAGCAGCATATAGTTCATACTTATATCTGTCAGTAGACTCGCTATGGAAGCGCTAAAAACAACAAGAAAAATAACGGGAAAAAGAGGCACTGTCGAAGTGGAGGTACATCACTAAGACCACCCAGAAGCACATCCTAAAGAGAGGATCAGAAAGCATCTTGAAGATGATGTGTAAAACATTATCCGTGCAACATTTAAACCAAGGAACCACCATTACATGTTATGTAGACCACAAGGAAGTTTTTTACAAGTAGAAGCAAATCATAATATTTTATATTGTATACCCTTTTTTTTTTGTAGTTTTTAGTTTAGTATTGTTTGACATTTCATCACCCATGCCTAGAGAAAGCTTTGAATGATTTTGGAAATGGAAACAAAAGTGCTATAAATAGGTTAAAACCCACCTCTTTGTGACAAAAACGAGCTGAATGAACATAATCATTTGCATGAACAGGGTATTTCTTCCACTGAGCGAGAACACAAACATCTAATCATTGTGTGTCAGGAAAGGCCCATCTGAGTGGTGTGGAGAATGCATATATTTTTGATGTACAACATTGTATTGTGTGATCATGCTACTGGTACTTTTCCACTCTGGAGATGTTTGTGCGGCCGGTATACTTCTGTTGCTTTATATGTCTGTTGTTGAGTTCCATATTTGGTTGGAGAGCGTCCAGTGTCTGCACAAACATGATGAATCACTCCTCACAAGGGAGGTTTGATTTAGTTGTGTCCCTCTTCTTATCAGCAGGTGCATGAGGGGGGGGCTGCCTTCTCACTATAAGAGTTAACTTCTTTTGTTTTACTTTTAGACCTCTCTTTGGGATGCTATGGTTGCGTTGTAAGGGCTGGTCTCCTAAAGCTTTAGTAAAAAACCTTAATATTGTATTATTTTGTCTCTGTCACCCAAAATAACTTGTTATTGACCAGCGTGTTTTATTCCCTGGGAGGAAGACTGGTCGCGTGCAACAGTATCAAAGTATTTGCCCTCCCAGAGAGCCCCTTGATGCCACTTTATACAGAAATGTCCCAACAGAGCAGCTCCAAATGTCGTGCAGCGCCTGCTGGCCACATGAGTAAATACACCCTCTCACCTTGAAGTCGCCCCCGTGGTTGAGGTAGAGGGGCTTGAAGAAGTCATGCGGCTTGGACACGTACGTACTCAGCTGGAGTTTTTTCAGCAACAAGCTGAGAAAAATGACATTATTGGTAAGGATTAGACGAGTTTTGTTTGCAGTGGTGTGTAAATGTTTGTCGTACATAAGAACAGGAAGTGAGCATGATAATCCTAGTAAAGGGAGAATGTTTGTATTGGAGGTCACTGAACTGCAGGTTGATCTCCAATTCATGTTTGCAGAAAATTCATGCTCGTTCTCTTGATGCAACGAGCACAGGTGACCACGGTACGCCTGACTTCCTGTGAAGTCATGTGCAGCACTGGCGGTTTCTCACTATCTGAGAGGTGACGCCAGGCAAGGTCTGCTGCCTCCGCGTACAGGAAGTGCACGTTGCGCTGATCATTTAGTCCTGATTAGCTTTCACTTTGATCTTGTCACACTGTCGCACATGACAACTCAAAGTGGAAATAACTGTTATGTCTTGATTGGCACATAGATAACATTATACTTTTCAACTTCATGTGGCCCACGTTTGTTAATGGCGATTTTGACTTGTACTTATATATATACATATATTTATATTTATGGATGTATTTATATTTATTTATGTATTCTCTTAGTTTGGACTATTTCTCTTGCACCAAACCAAAATGTAAAAAAAAATAAAAAATCAGTAGTAAAAACAAAAAAAATGACGAACTTAGATGCTAATGAGTGTTGCTTGATACTTAATGGGCAGGGCCGCTCTTGGCTAAGCTGGGGCCGAAAGCAAAGTTGGATTTGGAAAGCCCCCCACTATTCATGTGAAACTATTTTTATACTTTTTTAATTTTTCTTGATGGTGTGTGTTTTTATTATATATGTATATATATATATATATATATATATATATATATATACATATACATGTATATATACATATATTTATGTATATATACATATATATGTGTATATATGTATATATACATATATTTATGTATATATACACATATATATGTGTATGTATATATATATATATATATATATATATACATATATATATATATATATATATATATATATATATATATATACACAGTATATACACATATACATATTGTCTCTAGGTCACGTGTTTGCAACTTTATATATATATATAACTTTATATAACTATACTATATACAACATTTTATATATATATATATATATATATATAATTATATATATATATACACAGTATATACACATATAGATATTGTCTCTAAGGCACGTGTTAGCAACTTTATATATATATATATATATATATATATATATATATATATATATATATATATATATATATATAACTTTATATAACTATACTAACTAAACAGAGCCCAGCTGCTGTTTAGTGAACTTACTGTAAATAAATGCTTGAGTGTCCATGTAAAGTACAGTCAAGTACAGTCAAAGTACATAATTAGTTGTTAGTACATTTGTAGTGTAATAATGTTCATTGTCATTTCTGTGTTATTATTTATTTCATTAACTGCTTATTTGCTGTCACTTTTACCATCTTATTTGTACATATCCTATTTGCTGATCTTCTTGTTGTTATTGTTGTGTTGTTGTTGTCTCTCTGTCTAATCCCCCTTATCCCCCTCTGTCTTTCTTTTCTTCTCTCTCTATCCCCTCCTGCTATAAAAATACATTTAATAAGGCAAGAAGAGAAGCATCCCACACTTGTCTTGTGTAAAGTAAATGTGTCGAGCAGATGTAGATCATCTCCATCAGGAATGTGAGAAGCTGGACAGGACACTCACGGTTTGTGGGCGAGCCCCAAGAAGAACACAGCAGTGAGGATCAGGACAGGCAGGAGGATGTACAGCCAGGATCTTTTCTCTTTCAAGCACAGGAGACAACATCTACGTGACCAACCATGTTTGCAGGTAGAAGTGGTGCTTCTAGCTTTAACAGCGTTCTAGGCAAGACACCTTTCCAGCACTTACTTTCAGTGTCCAAAACATTTTCATCTGCAGCGTCCAAGGGAGTTGTTGTCCACTCAGTCCTGGAGCTCCACTCGCTCCACGGACCCTGAGAGGGGCTACCTGGAGCCATTTTGGCCTGAACCTCCACACTCAACCTCACATTGAGGGGCAGCTCCCTGCGTTCCAACAGGAGGAACTTTTCATCCACTGGGAAGGAACGTTCTAGAAGCTTTGAAAAGACCAAACATCTCACCGTGGGAAACACAATTGAAAGAAAAGGTGAGGTTTACCTGTGGGAGGCCTTGGTTTGCTCGGATGTGCAGCCTGTAGACCAGACTTGTGTCCATTCTGGTGCTGCCTTCGTCCCACGTGATGTTGTACCATTCCCCGGCGCTCAGCACCCGCACGTTGGAAGGTGCTCCAGGTTTGACTGGGTTCAATGCAAACAACTATGAATATTTCAAGTAAGAAGTTGGTGAATATTGTCTCATCTTAATAACCAAACGGCAGTAAGAAGACTCAGAGGACTAAAATGAGAACAATGATCTACAGCAATCTTTTTTAATGAATGTACTTCATTTGGCACTTTAAATGACCTCCACAAGGAGGTGATACCTTTTCCTCAAATTAAACATGGATTTTAGTCTTTCCTACAGGACTAGGGATGTGTATTGTTTACATTTGAAACAATACTAGTCCCAAATCGGTACTTGAAGACTAAATGGAAAACTTTAAAAACACAACAAAATAAGCCATTTTACACCTTATGGAATTGAGTTGAAGAGCCTAGTAATTTAACCACCTGTGTGGAGCGGTATAGCTCAGTTGGTAGAGTGGCCGTGCCAGCAACTTGAGGGTTGCAGGTTCGATTCCCGCTTCCGCCATCCTAGTCACTGCTGTTGTGTCCTTGGGCAAGACACCTTACCCACGTGCTCCCAGTGCCACCCACACTGGTTTAAATGTAACTTAGATATTGGGTTTCACTATGTAAAAGCGCTTTTGAGTCACTAGAGAAAAGCGCTATATAAATATCATTCACTTAAAGCAGGGGTTTTCAAATTTTTTTGAGCCAAGGCGCATTTCTTTCATTGAAAAAATGCGGAGGCAGACCACCAGCAGAAATCATTCAAAAAACGAAACTCAGAGTTGACAATAAAAAGTGGTTGTCGCAATTGTTGGATATGACTTTAAAGCATAAGCAAGCATATATGACTATAGTTCTTGTCTCAAAGTAGGTGTACTGTCACCACCTGTCACATCACACCCTGACTTATTTGCACTTTTTTGGCATCTTCCTGTGTGTTGTCTTTTACTTCTTGGCTTGGGCTCCTTTTTTTGTTTTTGTTTTAGCAATCAAGAATATTGAAGTTGTTGCTCTCTTTTTTTCTATGGACATTTATGATTGTCATGTCATGTACGGATGTACTTTTTTTTCTATGGACATTTATGATTGTCATGTCATGTACAGATGTACTTTGTGGATGCCGTCTCCGCTCCACATGCAGTAAGTCTTTGCATTGGGTTTTTGTTTACTTTGTATCCAATTCACTTTTAATTTGGTTCTGCATAGCCTTCCCTAAGCTTCAATGCCTTTTCTTAGGGGCAATCACCTTTTGTTTATTTTTGGTTTAAGCATTGGATACCTTTTTACCTGCACCCTGCCTCCCGCTGTCGTCTTGATATTGTGATCATGTCAAACCATCGTCGCCTCACACGACGTGTTTCCCACATCTACAAAGCAATTAGCTAGAAGCTGCCACCTTGGGGGCGGCATGGCGTAGTGGGTAGAGCGGCCGTGCCAGAAACCTGAGGGTTGCAGGTTCGCTTCCCACCTATTGACATCCAAATCGCTGCCGTTGTGTCCTTGGGCAGGACACTTCACCCTTTGCCCCCGGTGCCGCTCACACTGGTGAATGAATGATGAATGAATGATTGGTGGTGGTCGGAGGGGCCGTAGGTGCAAACTGGCAGCCACGCTTCCGTCAGTCTACCCCAGGGCAGCTGTGGCTACTGATGTAGCTTACCACCACCAGGTGTGAATGAATGATGGCTTCCCACTTCTCTGTGAGGGCTTTGAGTATCTAACAATAGAAAAGCGTGATATAAATCTAATCCATTACATTACTGATATGGAAGAGTATTACACGGCTATGCTGCCGAGCTCCAGACAGCACCGACACTCAACAACACATCATTTGCAGATTATAATTACTGGTTGAAAAACACTGACTTAAAGAATATAAATGAAATGATAACTGATTAATACATTAAGAAATAATAATTATCCCAGTGAGGGTTGGACTCCGCCAAGGCTGCCCTTTGTCACCGATTCTGTTCAGAACTTTTATAGAGACAGAATTTCTAGGCGCAGTCAAGGCGTTGAGGGGTTCCGGTTTGGTGGCCGCGGGATTAGGTCTCTGCTTTTTTGCAGATGATGTGGTCCTGATGGCTTCATCTGACTGGGATCTTCAGCTCTCACTGGATCGGTTCGCAGCAGAGTGTGAAGCGACCAGAATGAGAATCAGCACCTCCAAGTCCGAGTCCATGGTTCTCGCCCGGAAAAAGGGTGGAGTGCCATCTCCGGGTTGGGGAGGAGACCCTGCCCCAAGTGGCGTAGTTCAAGTACCTAGGAGTCTTGTTCACGAGTGAGGGAAGAGTGGATGGTGAGATCTACAGGCGGATCGGTGCGGCGTCTTCAGTAATGCGGACGTTGTATCGATCCGTTGTGGTGAAGAAGGAGCTGAGCCGGAAGGCAAAACTGAAGTGAAGTGAAGTGAATTATATTTATGTAGCGCTTTTCTCAAGTGACTCAAAGCGCTTTACATAGTGACACCCAATATCTAAGTTACATTTAAACCAGTGTGGGTGGCACTGGGAGCAGGTGGGTAAAGTGTCTTGCCCAAGGACACAACGGCAGTAACTAGGATGGCACAAGCGGGAATCGAACCCGCAACCCTCATGTTGCTGGCACGGCCACTCTACCAACCGAGCTATGCTGACCCAAAGCTCTCAATTTACCGGTCAATCTACGTTCTCATCCTCACCTATGGTCATGAGCGGCCCAAATGAGTTTCCTCCGCCGTGTGGCGGGTCTCTCCCTTAGAGATAGGGTGAGAAGCTCTGTCATCCGGGAGGAACTCAAAGTAAAGCTGCTGCTCCTCCACATGGAGAGGAGCCAGATGAGGTGGTTCGGGCATCTGGTCAGAATGCCACCCGAACGCCTCCCTAGGGAGGTGTTTAGGGCACGTCCAACTGGTAGGAGGCCACGGGGAAGACCCAGGACACGTTGGGAAGACTATGTCTCCCGGCTGGCCTGGGAACGCCTCGGGATCCCCCGGGAAGAGCTGGACCAAGTGGCTGGGGAGAGGGAAGTCTGGGCTTTCCTGCTTAGGCTGTTGCCCCCGCGACCCGACCTCGGATAAGCGGAAGAAGATGGATGGATGAATTATCCCAGCAGGCATAAGACATTGATACATCATTGATTACAGGTAAATGTCCTTTAAAAGTGACTTTAAAACAACCTTGCAAAATAGAATTTGAACGTCGATGTCCAACATTGGATCCACATTGATGGTTAGGAAAATGAGCACATTTCAATGAGCAAATCCACGCCACAACCTGACATTGATTGAACGTTATCAAAAAGTTTGTTGTTTCAGCGTTGTATTTGATTCAATGTCAAATCAACATCAGAAGCCAACATTGATTAAAGGCACGTTGTTAAAGGCCAGGACCTGATTTAACAAATGGGCATCAACTGAACACGAGGGCATGACTTGGCCCACAGCCCTGATCTCCACTCACCAGCGTCACTCAGCGCCCATCTAGATGATTGACAGGCAGTGACGTCGTCTGCCGCCCCCCCACTACGCTTGACGCTGGTCGTGCACGTGGTCCCGATGGCGGCGATGTCATAGAGCTCTTCCGTGTACATGACGCACCAGGACTGAGGCGGCCTGACCTGACAGCTGTCCACCAGGTGAAGTTCTCCGTCACTACGGCGGCAAAAGGTATGATGAGTTGGTGGCCTGCACTTTCTAAGCAAGTGTATTGCTCGTCACAAACATCTCAACTTTGCAACTTTATTTTCAGTAATGTATCATTACGTAAGAGCAGGTCTAACTAGAGAACATCCGAATGGAAGACAGTTGCAAAAAGACATCATCATGTGATCTACCTGCAGTTGACCTGGAGGCGGAGCTCCTGTGACGGCACAGAAGTGCAGGAGCAGTTGAGCAGAGCGCTGTAGTCGGTGTAGCAGGTGACGCCGCACAAGGAGGTCGCTGCAGTCATGAGGAGCAGACATTTCACTGCTCAACTTCAGATTTTACACCTCAAAAAAGCAGCAATGTAGACCAGTCTTAACCATAGGGCATACTTGCCAACCCTCCCCATATTCTCACGAGAGTCCCCAATTTCAGTGACCCTCCCGAAAATCTCCCGGGGCAACCAACCATTCTCCCGAATTTCTCCTGATTTCCAACCAGACAACAATATTGCCTTTAGCGTCCTCTCTCACCTGAAACCTTCACCCTTTAACGTCCGCAAGCTGTCCTCAGTCACATCCGCTTTCCCTCCATTTAAGCAGCATGCCGGCCCACTCACATAACATCTGTGGCTTTTGGAACTCAGTGCACACACCACAACCTATCTGGATTCCAGAAGAGATTCCAGAAGAAATCGCTTCGATAAGAGGATTTGCTAATGGCATCCACATCGATCATTTCTTAACCAACATCTTCCCTATCCTCCTTCCTTTAGTATATATATATATATATATATATATATATATATATATATATATATATATATATATATATATATATATGTAAAAGAAATACTTGAATTTCAGTGAATTGCAACTATATATACACTTTTTATTTGACTCCTTTTACCGTAGTGCTTTTTGCACTATTTTATTCAACTCACTCATTGTTTATGTTCTTTGTCTGGTTAAATTTAAATTTTGTTGTAAACGTGCGACAAACCCCGTTTCCATATGAGTTGGGAAATTGTGTTCGATGTAAATATAAACAGAATACAATGATTTGCAAATCCTTTTCAAGCCATATTCAGTTGAATATGCTACAAAGACAACATATTTGATGTTCAAACTCATAAACTTTTTTTTTCACAAATAATAATTAACTTAGAATTTCATGGCTGCAACAGGTGCCAAAGTAGTTGGGAAAGGGCATGTTCACCACTGTGTTACATCACCTTTTCTTTTAACAACACTCAATAAACGTTTGGGAACTGAGGAAACTAATTGTTGAAGCTTTGAAAGTGGAATTATTTCCCATTCTTGTTTTATGTAGAGCTTCAGTCCTTCAACAGTCTCCGCTGTCGTATTTTACACTTCATAATGCGCCACATATTTTCCATGGGAGACAGGTCTGGACTGCAGGCGGGCCAGGAAAGTACCCGCACTCTTTTACTACGAAGTAACGCTGTTGTAACTCTTGGGCACTAATACACCCCCATACCATCACAGGTGCTGGCTTTTCAACTTTGCGCCTATAACAATCCAAATGGTTATTTTCCACTTTGTTCCGGAGGACACCACGTCCACAGTTTCCAAATATAATTTGAAATGAGGACTCATCAGACCACATAACACTTTTCCACTAGATGAGCTCAGGCCCAGAGAAGCCGGTAGCGTTCCTGGGTGTTGATGATAAATGGCTTTCACTTTGCATGGTAGAGTTTTAACTTGCACTTACAGATGTAGCGACCAACTGTAGTTACTGACAGTGGTTTTATGAAGTGTTCCTGAGCCCATGTGGTGATATCCTTTACACACTGATGTCAGTTTTTGGTGCAGTACTGCCTGAGGGGTCGAAGGTCCGTAATATCATGGCTTACGTGCAGTGATTTCTCCAGATTCTCTGAACCTTTTGATGATTTTACGGACCGTAGATGGTAAAATCCCTAAATTCCTTGCAATAGCTGGTTGAGAAATGTTGTTCTAAAACTGTTCGACTATTGGCTTACAAAGTGGTGACCCTCACCCCATCCTTGTTTGTGAATTACTTAGCATTTC
Source organism: Nerophis ophidion (assembly GCF_033978795.1). Taxonomy (NCBI): domain Eukaryota; kingdom Metazoa; phylum Chordata; class Actinopteri; order Syngnathiformes; family Syngnathidae; genus Nerophis; species Nerophis ophidion. The sequence goes on from NC_084621.1 coordinate 6,439,095, forward strand.
ATGGAAGCTGCTTTTATAGCCAATCATGGCACCCACCTGTTCCCAATTAGCCTGCACACCTGTGGGATGTTCCAAATAAGTGTTTGATGAGAATTCCTCAACTTTATCAGTATTTACTGCCACCTTTCCCAACTTCTTCGTCACGTGTTGCTGGCATCAAATTCTAAAGTTAATAATATTTACACCAAAAAAAAGTTTATGAGTTTGAACATCAAATATGTTGTCTTTGTAGCATATTCAACTGAATATGGCTTGAAAAGGATTTGTAAATCATTGTATTCTGTTTATATTTACATCAACACAATTTCCCAACTCATATGGAAACAGGGTTTGTATAAACTGTTATTAAATGAAGTCGTTGGCGAGTTATTCTGATGAATAATTGACCAATTTTCCCAGATTTGTCATTATTTGAAATGCAAATGTGGATGTTGCTCTTAGAGACACGTAATGAAGGTGATGGTGAAATCCTCTGATATTCTTTGCTGCCAAATGAACCAGGAGGTCATAAAACATCATCACTACTAGTCTCACGCTTACATGTTAAAAAAAAACACTTTATCCAGCTGTTTAATGACGTATAATATTCTTGTTTAAATAACTTGTACAGCCAATGAATATCAGCTGCAAATATCAGATATCGTCCTCTTTGGTTACTAAAAATCTGTAACGACTCAAGGTTGGGAATATAATAGATTTTTAGATGCAACGCAATTTGGACATGGATGGTTATAAGATCGATTAGTAAACATCAATAATGGATGTATTTATTGTGAATAAAGTAATGCAGAAAGTTGTAAAATGGGTGTGACTGCAGAGAGATCTGACCAGATCCTTTATTATCGGGCACTTATGTTCCAGCTGCGCACACATTTACATTCATTTAATAAATGTGGCAATTAACTGATAAACACTTACTGAGGGAAATGAAACATGTTTAAAACTGCATCGATATACATAAATTAGAGATGCATCAATAATCGATTTTTCATGGAATGGTAGCTCCTGAATTGTAGTCCAACTGTGAGGTGGCCAAAGATTGCCACCTCTAGTATCGGCCCAAGAAACCCCACATCAGTTGATCTGAAGAGTGGACAGATTAGGAGATGAGTAGAAATATTAAACATACCTGCTTGAAGCAGCAGCGTGAGGCTCCACAGCCTCAATAAAAAGACAGCAGCCATGACGACAGGCGATCTTTATCCACCACTGCCTGGAAAATAGTGAGAAAAGTCCAACTCAATGTTGCAACTAAAGTTAATCAAACAGACAGTTTAACCACAATTTAACAGGCGGCAAACATTATTTTAAAGTAACAGTTGTTTGTTGAAGAATACATTTATTCATCACTTCCTCACAAATTCAACACAATTATTTTTACTACATGTATTTTTGGCGTCATTTTCTATGGTCATTCTTGTTTGGTTGACAATAAAATGACAAAATTCTGCACAAAGCAAACTCTAACCTGCTACCCCAAAACAATTATTAAGAGGAGAAGTACAACTTCTGAGAAAAGTTATATTTCAAATATGAAGTTATACTTCAAACATGCATGTGCAGCACTTAAAACCTTCAGTATGTCAGTTTGTGGGATTAAATGATGGAATGGATATTAGAGGTAAATAAGTGAAACAATGTATTAATATGATCCAGTTTAAGAAACCGTTCACACTCAGTGTTTCAAAGTACAATGATGAAGAATCATCAGAAACCTTTTGGACTTATTGATAATCTTAGTTATCTCACAATATAAACTATAACTTACTTCACTATTATTTATTTATTTTTTTAATCAAAAAAAGGATCATTTATGGGGTAAATTGTGTACAAATTGAGAACAGGAAGTGGACAAAAGTGTGAGCAATTGCTATGAATTAAAGAAGGGGTCGTATTAAACAAGCCTGACTTCTTCCTACTCTTCATCGAACATGTGGGAGAGAGAAACTTTAAATTGTGATGTATCATGTATCGGCGCTTAGATGACAACATATGTTGCTCCAAAACCTGTATGTACCTTTCAGCATTAATGGTGCCTTCACAGATGTGTAAGTTACCCATGCCTTGGGCACTAATGCACCCCCATACCATCACACATGCTGGCTTTCAACTTTGCGCCTATAGCAGTCTGGATGTTCGCTTCCCTTTTGGTCCGGATGACACCATGTCCACAGTTTCCAAATAAAATTTGAAATGTGGATTCGTCAGACCACAAAACACTTTGAGATGTATCATGTTGTATATGTGATGTATCATGTTGTATGCATGCATGTGTGATGTATCATGTTGTATGCATGCATGTGTGATGTATCATGTTGTATGTGTGATGTATCATGTTGTATGCATGCATGTGTGATGTATCATGTTGTATGCATGCATATGTGATGTATCATGTTGTATGCATGCATGTGTGATGTATCATGTTGTATGTGTGATGTATCATGTTGTATCCATGCATGTGTGATGTATCATGTTGTATGCATGCATGTGTGATGTATCATGTTGTGTGCATGCATGTGTGATGTATCATGTTGTATGCATGCATGTGTGATGTGTCATGTTGTATGCATGCATGTGTGATGTATCATGTTGTATGCATGCATGTGTGATGTATCATGTTGTATGCATGCATGTGTGATGTATCATGTTGTATGTGTGATGTATCATGTTGTATGCATGCATGTGTGATGTATCATGTTGTATGCATGCATGTGTTATGTATCATGTATCATGTATCAAAGATTACAGTTGGTACAAAATGCGGCTGCTAGACTTTTGACAAGAACAAGAAAGTTTGATCATATTACGCCTGTACTGGCTCACCTGCACTGGCTTCCTGTGCACTTAAGATGTGACTTTAAGGTTTTATTACTTACGTATAAAATACTACACGGTCTAGCTCCAGCCTATCTTGCCGATTGTATTGTACCGTATGTCCCGGCAAGAAATCTGCGTTCAAAAGACTCCGGCTTATTAGTGATTCCTAGAGCTCAAAAAAAGTCTGCGGGCTATAGAGCGTTTTCCGTTCGGGCTCCAGTACTCTGGAATGCCCTCCCGGTAACAGTTCGAGATGCTACCTCAGTAGAAGCATTTAAGTCTCATCTTAAAACTCATTTGTATACTCTAGCCTTTAAGTAGACCTCCTTTTTAGACCAGTTGATCTGCCGCTTCTTTTCTTTCTCCTATGTCCCCCCCTCCCTTGTGGAGGGGGTCCGGTCCGATGACCATGGATGAAGTACTGACTGTCCAGAGTCGAGACCCAGGATGGACCGCTCGTCGGGACCCAGGATGGACCGCTCGCCTGTATCGGTTGGGGACATCTCTACGCTGCTGATCCGCTTCAGATGGTTTCCTGTGGACGGGACTCTCGCTGCTGTCTTGGAGCCACTATGGATTGAACTTTCACAGTATCATGTTGGACCCGCTCGACATCCATTGCTTTCGGTCCCCTAGAGGGGGGGGGTTGCCCACATCTGAGGTCCTCTCCAAGGTTTCTCATAGTCAGCATTGTCGCTGGCGTCCCACTGAATGTGAATTCTCCCTGCCCATTGGGTGTGAGTTTTCCTTGCCCTTTTGTGGGTTCTTCCGAGGATGTTGTAGTCGTAATGATTTGTGCAGTCCTTTGAGACATTTGTGATTTGGGGCTATATAAATAAACATTGATTGATTGATTGATTGATTGATGTATCATGTTGTATGCATGCATGTGTGATGTATCATGTTGTATGCATGCATGTGTGATGTATCATGTTGTATGCATGCATGTGTGATGTATCATGTTGTATGCATGCATGTGTTATGTATCATGTTGTATGTGTGATGTATCATGTTGTATGCATGCATGTGTGATGTATCATGTTGTATGCATGCATGTGTGATGTATCATGTTGTATGCATGCATGTGTGATGTATCATGTTGTATGTGTGATGTATCATGTTGTATGCATGCATATGTGATGTATCATGTTGTATGCATGCATGTGTGATGTATCATGTTGTATGTGTGATGTATCATGTTGTATCCATGCATGTGTGATGTATCATGTTGTATGCATGCATGTGTGATGTATCATGTTGTATGCATGCATGTGTGATGTATCATGTTGTATGCATGCATGTGTGATGTGTCATGTTGTATGCATGCATGTGTGATGTATCATGTTGTATGCATGCATGTGTGATGTATCATGTTGTATACATGCTTGTGTGATGTATCATGTTGTATGTGTGATGTATCATGTTCTATGTGTGATGTATCATGTTGTATGTGTGATGTATCATGTTGTATGTGTGATGTATCTTGTTGTATGCATGCATGTGTGATGTATCATGTTGTATGCATGCATGTGTGATGTATCATGTTGTATGCATGCATGTGTGATGTATCATGTTGTATGTGTGATGTATCATGTTGTATCCATGCATGTGTGATGTATCATGTTGTATGCATGCATGTGTGATGTATCATGTTGTGTGCATGCATGTGTGATGTATCATGTTGTATGCATGCATGTGTGATGTGTCATGTTGTATGCATGCATGTGTGATGTATCATGTTGTATGCATGCATGTGTGATGTATCATGTTGTATGCATGCATGTGTGATGTATCATGTTGTATGCATGCATGTGTGATGTATCATGTTGTATGCATGCATGTGTGATGTATCATGTTGTATGCATGCATGTGTTATGTATCATGTTGTATGTGTGATGTATCATGTTGTATGCATGCATGTGTGATGTATCATGTTGTATTCATGCATGTGTGATGTATCATGTTGTATGCATGCATGTGTGATGTATCATGTTGTATGCATGCATGTGTTATGTATCATGTTGTATGTGTGATGTATCATGTTGTATGCATGCATGTGTGATGTATCATGTTGTATGCATGCATGTGTGATGTATCATGTTGTATGCATGCATGTGTGATGTATCATGTTGTATGTGTGATGTATCATGTTGTATGCATGCATATGTGATGTATCATGTTGTATGCATGCATGTGTGATGTATCATGTTGTATGTGTGATGTATCATGTTGTATCCATGCATGTGTGATGTATCATGTTGTATGCATGCATGTGTGATGTATCATGTTGTATGCATGCATGTGTGATGTATCATGTTGTATGCATGCATGTGTGATGTGTCATGTTGTATGCATGCATGTGTGATGTATCATGTTGTATGCATGCATGTGTGATGTATCATGTTGTATACATGCTTGTGTGATGTATCATGTTGTATGTGTGATGTATCATGTTCTATGTGTGATGTATCATGTTGTATGTGTGATGTATCATGTTGTATGTGTGATGTATCTTGTTGTATGCATGCATGTGTGATGTATCATGTTGTATGCATGCATGTGTGATGTATCATGTTGTATGCATGCATGTGTGATGTATCATGTTGTATGCATGCATGTGTGATGTATCATGTTGTATGCATGCATGTGTGATGTATCATGTTGTATGTGTGATGTATCATGTTGTATGCATGCATGTGTGATGTATCATGTTGTATGCATGCATATGTGATGTATCATGTTGTATGCATGCATGTGTGATGTATCATGTTGTATGTGTGATGTATCATGTTGTATCCATGCATGTGTGATGTATCATGTTGTATGCATGCATGTGTGATGTATCATGTTGTATGCATGCATGTGTGATGTATCATGTTGTATGCATGCATGTGTGATGTGTCATGTTGTATGCATGCATGTGTGATGTATCATGTTGTATGCATGCATGTGTGATGTGTCATGTTGTATGCATGCATGTGTGATGTATCATGTTGTATGCATGCATGTGTGATGTATCATGTTGTATACATGCTTGTGTGATGTATCATGTTGTATGTGTGATGTATCATGTTGTATGTGTGATGTATCATGTTGTATGTGTGATGTATCATGTTGTATGTGTGATGTATCATGTTGTATGCATGCATGTGTGATGTAACATGTTGTATGCATGCATGTGTGATGTATCATGTTGTATATGTGATGTATCATGTTGTATGCATGCATGTGTGATGTATCATGTTGTATGTGTGATGTATCATGTTGTATGCATGCATGTGTGATGTATCATGTTGTATGCATGCATATGTGATGTATCATGTTGTATGCATGCATGTGTGATGTATCATGTTGTATGTGTGATGTATCATGTTGTATCCATGCATGTGTGATGTATCATGTTGTATGCATGCATGTGTGATGTATCATGTTGTGTGCATGCATGTGTGATGTATCATGTTGTATGCATGCATGTGTGATGTGTCATGTTGTATGCATGCATGTGTGATGTATCATGTTGTATGCATGCATGTGTGATGTATCAAGTTGTATGCATGCATGTGTGATGTATCATGTTGTATGCATGCATGTGTGATGTATCATGTTGTATGCATGCATGTGTGATGTGTCATGTTGTATGCATGCATGTGTGATGTATCATGTTGTATGCATGCATGTGTGATGTATCATGTTGTATGTGTGATGTATCATGTTGTATGCATGCATGTGTGATGTATCATGTTGTATGCATGCATGTGTGATGTACAAACCCCGTTTCCATATGAGTTGGGAAATTGTGTTAGATGTAAATATAAACAGAATACAATGATTTGCAAATCCTTTTCAAGCCATATTCAGTTGAATATGCTACAAAGACAACATATTTGATGTTCAAACTCATAAACTTTATTTTTTTTTTGCAAATAATAATTAACTTAGAATTTCTTGGCTTCAACATGTGTCAAAGTAGTTGGGGAAAGGGCATGTTCACCACTGTGTTACATCACCTTTTTTTTTTTTTTTACAAGACTCAATAATTGTTTGGGAACTGAAGAAACTAATTGTTGAAGCTTTGAAAGTGGAATTCTTTCCCATTCTTGTTTTATGTAGAGCTTCAGTCCTTCAACAGTCCGGGTTCTCAGCAGTCGTATTTTACGCTTCATAATGCGCCACACATTTTCCATTGGAGACAGGTCTGGACTGCAGGCGGGCCAGGAAAGTACCCGCACTCTTTTTTTACAAAGCCACGCTGTTGTAACACGTGCTAAATGTGGCTTGGCATTGTCTTGCTGAAATAAGCAGGGGCATCCATGAAAAAGACGGCGCTTAGATGACAACATATGTTGCTCCAAAACCTGTATGTACCTTTCAGCATTAATGGTGCCTTCACAGATGTGTAAGTTACCCATGCCTTGGGCACTAATGCACCCCCATACCATCACACATGCTGGCTTTCAACTTTGCGCCTATAGCAGTCTGGATGTTCGCTTCCCTTTTGGTCCGGATGACACCATGTCCACAGTTTCCAAATAAAATTTGAAATGTGGATTCGTCAGACCACAAAACACTTTTCTTCTTTGCATCATTCCATCTTAGATGAGCTTGGGCCCAGCGAAGCCAGGGGCTTTTCTGTCTGTTGTTTGCATAGTAGAGTTTTAACTTGCACCTACAGATGTAGCGACCAACTTTAGTTACTGACAGTGGTTTTATGAAGTGTTCCTGAGCCCATGTGGTGATATCCTTTACACACTGATGTCGGTTTTTGATGCAGTACCGCCTGAGGGATCAAAGGTCTGTAATATCATCGCTTACGTGCAGTGATTTCTCCAGATTCTCTGAACTTTTTGACGATTTTACGTACCATAGATGGTAAAATCCCTAAATTCCTTGCAATAGCTGGTTGAGAAATGTTGTTCTAAAACTGTGCGACAATTTGCTTACAAAGTGGTGACCCTCACCCCATCCTTGTTTGTGAATTACTTAGCATTTCATGGAAGCTGCTTTTATAGCCAATCATGGCACCCACCTGTTCCCAATTAGCCTGCACACCTGTGGGATGTACGAAATAAGTGTTGGAAGAGAATTCCTCAACTTTATCAGTATTTATTGCCACCTTTCCCAACTTCTTTGTCATGTGCTTCTAGCATCAAATTCTAAAGTTAATAATTATTTGCAAAAAAAATAAAGTTTATGAGTTTGAACATGAAATATCAATCAATCAATCAATGTTTATTTATATAGCCCCAAATCACAAATGTCTCAAAGGACTGCACAAATCATTACAACTACAACATCCTCGGAAGAACCCACAAAAGGGCAAGGAAAACTCACACCCAGTGGGCAGGGAGAATTCACATCCAGTGGGACGCCAGTGACAATGCTGACTATGAGAAACCTTGGAGAGGACCTCAGATGTGGGCAACCCCCCCCCTCTAGGGGACCGAAAGCAATGGATGTCGAGCGGGTCTAACAATATGTTGTCTTTGTAGCATATTCAACTGAATATGGCTTGAAAAGGATTTGCAAATCATTGTATTCTGTTTATATTTACATCTAACGCAATTTCCCAACTCATATGGAAACGGGGTTTGTATCATGTTGTATGCATGCATGTTCCACAGAAACTTAAACCATAAACAATCAAAATACACTTACCTTCTTTATTTTGTCCTGTGAGGAGCTGAAAGACAGGAGGAAAAGACAAGAAGACTCGCTGGGACAATGTTGAATGTCTGCTGCCGTGATGTCACATGTGGTTTATCGCCTCCGCACCGCACGCACGCTGCAAACACAATACTGCATCCTTTCTTCTTTTCTTGTCACTTTGAACAGGCTGCAGAACTTCCCACTTTTAACAGGAGGCACGGTCACAGGATTCTCACTTTGACATTAAAGCCACAAAATGTGTCAGTACTGAGATGATCATAAAGGTTGATGTCAAAAGAGCCTTAGGGTAAAACATGTGTGCATTTTAGGGGCTTTACAGTGTGTTTGTGCTGAAATGAGTCACACTCACACTGTAAATATCCTCACTGAGCATCACTTTCAGTGATCTATGCCAGGGGTGTCCAAACTTTTTCCACTAAACAATCAAAGCAAGCTGGGGCCATTTTGATATTTTTTATTTTAAAAACCAATACAATATATGTATTGAAATATACATTTAGGCCTCCACTCAGGCTTGATCCTGGGGACACCAAAGGGTTTTGGTCAAAAAAATATTAAAAATGTGTCATTATTTAGTATTCTTATTATTACAATAGTGAAGTGAATTATATTTATATAGCGCTTTTCTCAATTGACTCAAAGCGCTTTACATAGTGAAACCCAATATCTAAGTTACATTTAAAGCCGTGTGGGTGGCACTGGGAGTAGGTGGATACAGTGTCTTGCCCAAGGACACAACGGCAGTGACTAGGATGGTGCAAGCGGGAATCGAACCTGCAACCCACAAGTTGCTAGCACGGCCGCTCTACCAAACGAGCTATACCGCCCAACACTGGAAACGTGTTCCATGAAATAGGCTTAAACCTCTAGATCAACATTAGGTCTATCTGTCAATATAACAATAAAGAAAATTGTTGTACGCTCTTTTTGTCAAAGAAAACCAAAAAAAACAAAATATGCAATATTTTCACCAAATGCAATTTTTATTTGGAATATTTCAGATTATATAACAATTGTAGCTTTAAAAAGGTCAATAAGTCATAACAACATTGATTTTAATTCATTATTCATTTTGGAGCAATGGCACTTAAAAAAAAATCACACTAAAATTATTGGGGATCCAAAAAGGTCATATTCATTAGTGTTAAAAAAAAATAAATTATATTTATTTAGTTTACTTTTAACACAATAATCTCGAGATCAACTTCAGATCTATCTGTCAATTATAAGTTTTATTGTTGTTTATGTTTTTTGTTTGTTCGTTTGAAAAAAAAAACGTGTGGCAAACACAAAATATGCAATATTTTACACAAAAAATATCTCAAAGAGGAATATTTAATGTGACGTAATTGGTGCCTTGAATAGGTCAATAATTCTTAATGACATTGAACAAATTCCCTGATTAAGTGCAATTTAATCTAATGCATGCTCAACCTGTAACTGCTCTAATTGTACTTTTAAGATGGGGCGCCGAGTAGTTTGGTATCAGTTACCATGAATTGTTGAACATGGACCCTGACTTAAACAAGGCGCATTTCTAGGCATTGAGGGGATCCGGTTTGGTGGCTGCAGGATTAGGTCTCTGCTTTTTGCAGATGATGTGGTCCTGATGGCTTCATCTGACCGGGATCTTCAGCTCTCACTGGATCGGTTCACAGCCGAGTGTGAAGCGACCGGGATGAGAATCAGCACCTCCAAGTTCGAGTCCATGGTTCTCGCCCGGAAAAGGGTGGAGTGTCATCTCCGGGTTGGGGAGGAGACCCTGCCCCAAGTGGAGGAGTTCAAGTACCTAGGAGTCTTGTTCAGGAGTGAGGGAAGAGTGGATGGTGAGATCGACAGGCGGATCGGTGCGGCGTCTTCAGTAATGCGGACGTTGTATCGATCCGTTGTGGTGAAGAAGGAGCTGAGCCGGAAGGCAAAGCTCTTAATTTACCGATCGATCTACGTTCCCATCCTCAACTATGGTCATGAGCTTTGGGTTATGACCGAAAGGATAAGATCACGGGTACAAGCGGCCCAAATGAGTTTCCTCCGCCGTGTGGTGGGTCTCTCCCTTAGAGATAGGGTGAGAAGCTCTGTCATCCGGGAGGAACTCAAAGTAAAGCTGCTGCTCCTCCACATGGAGAGGAGCCAGATGAGGTAGTTCGGGCATCTGGTCAGGATGCCACCCGAACACCTCCCTAGGGTGGTGTTTCGGGCACATCCGACCGGTAGGAGGCCACGGGGAAGACCCAGGACACGTTGGGTACGCCTTGGGATTCCCCGGGAAGAGCTGGACAAAGTGGCTGAGGAGAGGAGCGTCTGGGCTTCCCTGCTTAGGTTGCTGCCCCCGCGACCCGACCTCGGATAAGCGGAAGAAGATGGATGGATGGATGGACCCCGACTTAAACAAGCTGAAAAACGTATTTAGGTGTTACCTTTTAGTGGTCAATTGAACAGAATATGTACTGTACAGTGCAATCTACTAATAAACGTTTCAATCCATATTTTAATCAAGTTTAGAGTTGTTAAATAACAAAAAGGAGTAAACGTCATAGTTGAGCCGACTTGTAGTTCCACTTTCCAGTCGCCAGATGTCACTGCATCATCACTATAGCAGGCTTTCACTTGTCGAGAATATTTGGCCAACATCTTTTTTTTTTCCACATAAAGCCTAGAATCCTGATGTTGATCACGACTTTTCTTCTTAGTGTGAAGAACTTGAATACTAAACTTACCTTTTAACGGGAGCCGCCATGTGTCTTTACAGTTGCCTTGCCACACTAATATCAACTCTTCCCTCGGACAAAGCCCACGTCTGCACTTGAGCTGACAAGATTTTCACGTATTTTAATCACACTTTGAGGGAAATAAATGTTGTGTTTCGGGATATTTACCAACACCGGAAGTAAAACAAGAAACATTTCAATTTCTTCTTCTGCACTTCACCTAGCCCTAAATAAAGCGCTGTTGTGTTACAGCGCCCTCTGGTGGTGGCATGCAGTATCACACCAATATGGTATCTACTTCAGGGGTGTCCAAACTTTTTCCACAGAGCGCCGCACACGGAAAAATGTAAACATGCGGGGGCCATTTTTATATTTTTTATTTTCAAACCATAACAAAATATATGGATTTTTTTTTTATCGTTTTGACTCCTGGGGAGCATAGAGGGTTTCAGTCACTAAAATGTTAAAAACAAGTCAAATTATTATTAATATTTTTTTATTTAATGCTTACAGTAAATCTCAATATCAACTTGAGGTTGATATAAAGTAAAACAATTAAGGTTTTATGTCTTTTCTGTCAAAGACAACTTTGTTTTTTTATAGAAAACTGAAATATGCAGTATTTAGATCAGGGGTCGGGAACCTTTTTGGCTGAGAGAGCCAAGAATAGATAGATAGATAGATAGATAGATAGATAGATAGATAGATAGATAGATAGATAGATAGATAGATAGATAGATAGATAGATAGATAGATAGATAGATAGATAGATAGATAGATAGATAGATAGATAGATAGATAGATAGGATAGTACTTTATTTATTCCTTCAGGAGAGTTCCTTTATTTATCAATTAAAGCCCTCAAAGATCAATAATGCAGGACACCATTGATTTTAATTATTTCATATTTTTGAGTAATCACAGTCAAGTCTCCCCGCCTTCCGCCCGATTGTAGCTGAGATAGGCGCCAGCGCCCCCCGCGACCCCGAAAGGGAATAAGCGGTAGAAAATGGAATGGAAACCCAACATCGCAGTTATAACGACCCAGAATTTAGGTGGAATATACAGTATAACCCATTTATTTGGTAAATCTTAACCTAACATTGCAGTTATAGTGACCCAGATTTTTAGGTTGAATATAAAACCCGTTTATTTGGTAAAATGAACCCAACATTGCAGTTATAATAACCCAGAATTTAGCTTGAATATACAACCTGTTTATTTGATTACATTAACCCAACATAGCAGTTATAATGACCCAGAATTTAGGTTGAATATAAAACCCGTTTATTTGGTCAAATGAACCCAACATTGCAGTTATAGTGAGCCAGAATTTAGGTTGAATAAATAACCTCACCTCCCAGGCGGTGATGAAAGGTGATGGGTCAAATGCAGAGAATAATTTCGCCACACCTAGTGTGTGTGTGACCTCATTGGTACTTTAACGTTAACCTGTTTATTTGGTAAAAATTAACCCAACATTGCAGTTATAATGACCCAGAATTTAGGTTGATTATATAACCTGTTTATTTGGTCAAATTAACCCAACATTTCAGTTTTAATGAGCCAGTATTTAGGTTGAATATATAACCCGTTTGTTTGGTCAAATTTACCCAGCGTTACATTAAAAATGACCCAGCATTTGGGTTGAATTTAAAGCCATCAAGCTGGGCTAAATAAGAACCCCATCTTGTTGGTTTGGTACAATGCTAACCCAGCAGCTGGGTTAAAAACTCCCCTAATTGGGTAGTTTGATCATTCCTTTCAATTCTGCAGGAGCTCAGAGTACCAAGGAACTGGCCAAACGTATGGAGGATCGGGATGACTGGAAGCAACGATGGAAGGCTCGTCTGAGGACGACCTAGAGAGAGATATTATGATTCTTGATGCAAAATGCAGGCGTGTCCACATTTTGTATCTAAATGTGGATGCTTCAAATAGAGATGAAACTTGCTGGAAAACAAGCCTACAATCACAAAGGTGTCTATTTGTGGCAGGTATTTTACTTCTAGGCCTCTTTTTTAGGTCCAGAAGGACAAAATAAATGCCAATGTCGTCAGCTTTAATAATTCTGTAGATGAGAGAACACTGTTAAAATATTGGCTTGGAATGAATTTCATTGTTGTAGTTTGTAAGCATCAATCAATCAATCAATGTTTATTTATATAGCCCCAAATCACAAATGTCTCAAAGGACTGCACAAATCATTACGACTACAACATCCTCGGAAGAACCCACAAAAGGGCAAGGAAAACTCACACCCAGTGGGCAGGGAGAATTCACATTCAGTGGGACGCCAGCGACAATGCTGACTATGAGAAACCTTGGAGAGGACCTCAGATGTGGGCAACCCCCCCCCCTCTAGGGGACCGAAAGCAATGGATGTCGAGCGGGTCCAACATGATACTGTGAAAATTCAATCCATAGTGGCTCCAAGACAGCAGTGAGAGTCCCGTCCACAGGAAACCATCTCAAGCGGATCAGCAGCGTAGAGATGTCCCCAACCGATACAGGCGAGCGGTCCATCCTGGGTCCCGACGAGCGGTCCATCCTGGGTCTCGACTCTGGACAGTCAGTACTTCATCCATGGTCATCGGACCGGACCCCCTCCACAAGGGAGGGGGGGACATAGGAGAAAGAAAAGAAGCGGCAGATCAACTGGTCTAAAAAGGAGGTCTATTTAAAGGCTAGAGTATACAGATGAGTTTTAAGATGAGACTTAAATGCTTCTACTGAGGTAGCATCTCAAACTGTTACCGGGAGGGCATTCCAGAGTACTGGAGCCCGAACGGAAAACGCTCTATAGCCCGCAGACTTTTTTTGAGCTCTAGGAATCACTAACAAGCCGGAGTCTTTTGAACGCAGATTTCTTGCCGGGACATATGGTACAATACAATGGGCAAGATAGGATGGAGCTAGACCGTGTAGTATTTTATACGTAAGTAGTAAAACCTTAAAGTCACATCTTAAGTGCACAGGAAGCCAGTGCAGGTGAGCCAGTACAGGCGTAATGTGATCAAACTTTCTTGTTCTTGTCAAAAGTCTAGCAGCCGCATTTTGTACCAACTGTAATCTTTTAATGCACCCAGCATCTCGTCGGCCAACAGGTGTTAGAAAGCAGAGAAGACCTAGAGAGTTAAAACAGCCTCAAAGAAACCATGTTGCCAGCCAAGAACTATCGTCAACGACAACAATAAGCAGGAGTATCACCAAAGTCGTGAAAAGCCATTACATGTGATTTGAGCATCTATTGTGTGAAAGACTTCAATGTTCTGTGGGCCACAAAGGCCTAATTGTATGGTGCTGGGAGGTGGGGGGGTCTGATTTCACATTGTCTTCAACCGAAACCAACGCAAGCTCATTCAAATATCAGCTAACAGGAAGAAAGTTTAATCCACCGAGTTATTCTTTTTTTTTGGACGGAATTACAGGCAAGAGGGCGATTTGTAACGCAATACGCTGCATTGTGTTGGCCTGCAGGATGCAACTCTTCACTGCTTACTTCAGCTTCAGCTTTTTTGGAACATTTTGTGATACAACCCAAATTGCTCCTACTGGAAACTAAGCAAAATCTCCCTTTTTTTTGGTTTTAAATTCAAAGCCCCCCCGCCCCAAGACTTGGTCTTCTCCCAGCACACAGGTGAGGACAACCAGCCTTCATGACGTCACCAAGGAGGAGGAGGAAGGTTGTGTGGGCTTGACGCTGAGCAGGACGCCTCATTCACTTCATCCCCAGCTGACTGGAGCACGGACAGGTAAGTGGACCCAAATGAAGACAAATTGTGTATAGTGTATATTACTTTAGAGGTTTTCATGTATTTGTGTTCATTTCTTTAGCCTTAAAGTCAATTCATTCTGTTCTGCGATTTGAATTTATTTTTTTGTTTTGTTTTTCTGTCACTGCTATCAATTACAAACATTAATAATGATAGATATGCCATTTACTTAAAATATTTTTCACACAAAAACAAACTCATGTATAGTTGTTTTGTTTTCGTCAAAATGTATATGTTTTTATTGACTAACAAGTAATTGATGCGGGCTCTTTATGGCAACATTATATAATTGTGAAAGACAAGACCATGATTTAATTGTTATACACATTCCAACTTAAAAACAATTGTAAGTGTATTTGACTTACTTACCTGCGTATTATTATTATTATCATTAATATTATTGTTACATTTATTATCAATGTTATTAACATACATTTCAATTCAAATGCATTACAAAAAATGATTTAAGCATTATTTATGCGCCGTTTAATATACATATGTGTATAAAATTACCTGTAAAAGTGTACGATAACAGTGATTGATTCATTGATGGATTGACTACTTCTACTTCTACTTTGAATCACAGCACTCACCAAGAACCTGCAAAATATATATACATATATACATACATACATATATACAGTACAGGCCAAAGGTTTAGACACACCTTCTCATTCAATGCTTTTTCTTTATTTTCATGACTGTTTACATTGTAGATTGTCACTGAAAGCATCAAAAAAAGGAATAACCACATGTGGACTTTATTTATGTACTTGACAAAAAAAGGTGAAGTAACTGAAAACATGTTTAGTATTTTAGTTTCTTCAAAATAGCCACCCTTCGCTCCGATTACTGCTTTGCACACTCTTGGCATTCTCTCCATGAGCTTCAAGCACACCTGTGAAATGTAAACCATTTCAAGAGACTACCTCTTGAAGCTCATGGAGAGAATGCCAAGAGTGTGCAAAGCAGTAATCAGAGCGAAGGGTGGCTTTTTTGAAGAAGCTAGAATATAAAACATGTTGTCAGTTATTTCACCTTTTTTTGTTCAGTACATAACTCCACATTCATAGTTTTGATGTGACAATCTACAATGTCCTGAAAATAAAGAAAACACATTGAATGAGAAGGCGTGTCCAAACTTTTGGCCTGTACTGTGTGTATATATATGTATCAATCAATCAATGTTTACTTATATAGCCCTAAATCACTAGTGTCTCAAAGGGCTGCACAAACCACTACGACATCCTCGGGCAAGGAAAACTCACACCCAGTGGGACATCGGTGACAATAATGACTATGAGAACGTGATACTGATGATACTGATGACTATGAGAACATATGAGAACATGATACTGTGAAAGATCAATCCATAATGGATCCAACACAGTCGCGAGAGTCCAGTCCAAAGCGGATCCAACACAGCAGCGAGAGTCCCGTTCACAGCGGAGCCAGCAGGAAACCATCCCAAGCGGAGGCTGATCAGCAGCGCAGAGATGTCCCCAGCCGATACACAGGCGAGCAGTACATGGCCACCGGATCGGACCGGACTCCCTCCACAAAGGAGAGTGGGACATAGAAGAAAAAGAAAAGAAACGGCAGATCAACTGGTCTAAAAAGGAGGTCTATTTAAAGGCTAGAGTATACAAATGAGTTTTAAGGTGAGACTTAAATGCTTCTACTGAGGTAGCATCTCGAACTGTTACCGGGAGGGCATTCCAGAGTACTGGAGCCCGAAATGAAAAAGCTCTATAGCCCGCAGACTTTTTTTGGGCTTTGGGAATCACTAATAAGCCGGAGTCCTTTGAACGCAGATTTCTTGCCAGGACATATGGTACAATACAATCGGCAAGATAGGATGGAGCTAGACCGTGTAGTATTTTATACGTAAGTAGTAAAACCTTAAAGTCACATCTTAAGTGCACAGGAAGCCAGTGCAGGTGAGCCAGTACAGGTGTAATGTGATCAAACTTTCTTGTTCTTGTCAAAAGTCTAGCAGCCGCATTTTTTCATATGTATATATTATTTATATTTTTTTCCCTGGTGAGTGCTGTCAATCAATGTTGTAATAGTAATCAATCAATCAAATAATTGTAGTAATAATATTATAATTCAAAATGAATCATTCTTTATTATTTTACTTCTTATGCATAAAATAATGATAGATTATATATTGATTGGATGAAACTTCAATTATTCAGTACAACATACATATCATATTCTATTTTCTGATATTAAATGCATTTTTTTAAATTGGACTCCAAATATTTTTTGTATTCATTTATTCAATTGATGCTGTTTCAACCCCTATATTGTCGGACATTGTTACTATGGCAACAGTATCCAGGTTCACCAACAATTATATTCATAGCAGAGAAGACGATGACCTTAAATAAAAAAACAATGGTCAAAAGAAATTATTGCATACAATTAAAATGTATATAAACTGCACATATATATATATATATATATATATATATATATATATATATATTTTTTTTTTTATTATGCATAAAATAATGATAGATATATTGATTGGATGAAACTTCAATTATTCAGTACAACATACATATCATATTCTATTTTCTGATATTAAATGCATTTTTTTAAATTGGACTCAAAATATTTCTTGTATTCATTTATTCAATTGATGCTGTTTCAACCCCTATATTGTTGGACATTGTTACTATGGCAACAGTATCCAGGTTCACCAACAATTATATTCATAGCAGAGAAGACGATGACCTTGAATAAAAAAACAATGGTCAAAAGAAATTATTGCACACAATTAAAATGTATATAAACTGCACATGTATATATATATATATATATATATATATATATATATATATATATTTTTTTTTTTTTTACATGCGTGCACGATGAGTCAGATGCGTGCTGCTGTCATCGAGTTTCCAGGGTGTCAAGCCCAGAGGAGGCCATGCTGGGGGAAAAACAAGCAGCCCTTCTCCCACTGGGATGGATCCGGGAACAAAAACATTTTAATTGTGTCCGCGGATAAACTCGTGCGATCACGATTCGACAAAGATGTTCTTAATGGCGAGGGACTGATGTTCAATGACCAAACATATCAAGGCGACAAACGGAACGAATGGTTGGCCTTAAGCAAACAATTATGAGATCAATTTCATGTCAACAGTTAAGACTCGGACAATTACTACTTGGACGGATTTCATCATAGTTGACAAAGACGTTGGCGTGCAAACGGTCTGCATCGTGTCCTAAGAACAGCATAGAGAGTGTGTGGTCATGTAGTGTACTGTACACTGTACTGTATCTGTGGGCCACTCTGATTTTATCATTGCAGGACCAGCAAACAACTCTCCCTTCCCGACGCTGCCGTAACTACTTTGGCAAAGCACACAGGTGTGTTTACTTATTAGACCATTTTTTTGTAGTTTTGGTTTATTAAGGATCCCCTTTAGTCTTCACCGCAGTGGGGACTATTCTTCCTGCGGTCCCGGCAGAAAACATCACACAATCACAAAACAAAAGATTACAATGCAGTACATCTTGATCGATAATAAAATGTTGTAATACAACATTCGAGTTTACATAATGATATTCATACCAAAGATAAATAGAACAATACAAAAATAGATATATATTTTTGCAAAAATACAAGAAAGAACCAATGGCCTAAAACTATAGTTTCTATAGGAGAGACAAGCCTCCTGTTTGTCAAATTACAGAAGTAGTATTACTTTTCTACAGGGGGATTAAAAAGATGATATATTAGGAGTGAGGGCCAACAATATGAATGAACAAATTATTCTTATCCATCCATTTTCTACCGCTTGTCCCGTTCAAGTTGCTGGAGTCTATCTCAGCTGCATTCGTTGTGTAAATGGTCAAATCTTGCCGATTGTATTGTACCATATGTCCCGGCAAGAAATCTGCGTTCAAAGGACTCCGGCTTGTTAGTGATTCCCAAAGCCCAAAAAAAGTCTGCGGGCTATAGAGCGTTTTCCGTTCGGGCTCCAGTACTCTGGAATGCCCTCCCGGTAACAGTTCGAGATGCCACCTCAGTAGAAGCATTTAAGTCTCATCTTAAAACTCATTTGTATACTCTAGCCTTTAAATAGACTCCTTTTTAGACCATTTGATCTGCTGTTTCTTTTCTTTTTCTTCTATGTCCCGCTCTCCCCTGTGGAGGGGGTCCGGTCCGATCCGGTGGCCATGTACTGCTCGCCTGTGTATCGGCTGGGGACATCTCTGCGCTGCTGATCCGCCTCCGCTTGGGATGGTTTCCTGCTGGCTCCGCTGTGAACGGGACTCTCGCTGCTGTGTTGGATCCGCTTTGGACTGGACTCTCGCGACTGTGTTGGATCCATTGTGGATTGAACTTTCACAGTATCATGTTAGACCCGCTCGACATCCATTGCTTTCCTCCTCTCCAAGGTTCTCATAGTCATCATTGTCACCGACGTCCCACTGGGTGTGAGTTTTCCTTGCCCTTATGTGGGCCTACCGAGGATGTCGTGGTGGTTTGTGCAGCCCTTTGAGACACTAGTGATTTAGGGCTATATAAGTAAACATTGATTGAAAGTGTCGTACTTGAATAACACTTTTCTACCGGGAGCTGCCATGCAAGGCGCTAACCAGGACCATCAGGAGCAAGGGTGAAGTGTCTTGCTCAAGGAAACATGCTTTGGGTATGACTCCCTTCTCCCAAGCCACCCTCATTAGCCGCCACAGGAAGCGAAGTACATCAAGGGCACTCTTGTAGAGTCAATACAGAACTCCATTTGGCCCTAGGGCTGATGATGCTCTTGCCCGCTTTACTGCTTTCTCCACTTCACTCTACTTTTGGGGGCTAATGTCCACCTGGTGTTGTGGTTGTTCAATTGGTGGGATGTCTGATGGAATAGCTGTCTGCACGTTCTTCTTGTCATCCACAAACATTTCTTCCAGATGTTTCTCCAGTTCCTGTTTAGACGTTTGTAGGTTTCCCCCCTTTTCTTCAGTGAAAAGTAATTTCACAAATTTAAAGGGGTCCTTGAAAAAATGTGATCTTGCACCTTCTTTCTTTTTCCTCTGTTTTTGCAGGTTTTCTGCTCGTCTCAGGGTTGTTAGCCGGCTTTTCGTGTTTCCCTGTCATCTTTCTAGCTGTCTGAAGGCTTCCTCTACTGCTTCTTAAAGGTGTCTTCTCTCTCAAATCTGGCATTCTATCTCCTGCTGCCATCTGGACTTGCATTGTGGTGCCGTTTTGACTCTCGCTCCATATCGTTTTGCCCCAGAGTTGTAGATGATGTCTCCCATCTTGTCAAGCTTTCTTTCAATTGTGCCCTTTAGTCCATGTAGGATGCTGATTAGTTCTGAGTTTATGATTGTCCATTCTTTCTTTTCGGAGGCTCCGGGCCATTTCACCCGAGGTTTGCTTCAGCTGATCTTCTTTTCCACTGCAGGTTGTTCTTGGGCTGGATGGGCTCTGCACCTTCCTGTGCATCTGTCAATGTGCTTGAGTTTTGTTCCTCTGGGCGGCTGATGTCCTGCAAGCGTTGGTGAGACTCCAGTTGCTGGACTTCATTCGACTGATTTGATGGACTTCTCAAGAAGTACTTATCAATGCGAGATCCCTGTTTTCCTTCTCTCATGCACCCTTTCTTTCCTTGAGGTATTTTCAAGCCCCATGAAGATGTTAGTTTCTTCCAACCACAGGAACAGACCTGGAGCCTTTTCTCCAATGTTGATGATAATGCTGTGCCTGGTTCTTGTTCAGTGCTAGTCTTCCTCATAGTCATTTCCTTTCCTGGGTCTAAAACCATGGTATCCATTTATGAGTCATCTTCTGCCCCCGCTCTCGCAGACTCTACGGGTGTTCTCTCATTAGTAGGGTCTGTGGCAATTGGTGGGTGTCTGTAAAACACTTATTGGATCCTGCCAACATGGGTAGTTAGCCCACGCATTCCCCTGTGGGCTCTATAGCCTCCTGTCAGCTGTCTTTCCAGCAGTCACATGGTCTTTCCCTTATTGTCAGCCACTCTATTCACGGCAGTTACTTGATGACTCCAGGGGGAATGTTTCCAAAATACACAGGACAAGATGTTAAGATCTAGAGGGCCACCTCTTACCTCCCGTGTTGAAGTAAGATGGTTTCCTGTGGACGGGACTCTCACTGCTGTCTTGGAGCCACTATGGATTGAACTTTCACAGTATCATGTTAGACCCGCTCGACATCCATTGCTTTCGGTCCCCTAGAGGGGGGGGGGTTGCCCACATCTGAGGTCCTCTCCAAGGTTTCTCATAGTCAGCATTGTCGCTGGCGTCCCACTGAATGTGAATTCTCCCTGCCCACTGGGTGTGAGTTTTCCTTGCCCTTTTGTGGGTTCTTCCGAGGATGTTGTAGTCGTAATGATTTGTGCAGTCCTTTGAGACATTTGTGATTTGGGGCTATATAAATAAACATTGATTGATTGATTGACATAATTGCCACAAAAATTACAACTTGTATCCGATAATATTTAATGCTGTCAAATTTCATATTTTAAAATGCAGATTAATTGCGCTATTTGTTTTGAGTCTGGATGCAAGTAACTCACTGAGAATAAACGTAGTTAATCAAAATTAAAAATTGTGGTAAATTCGATTTTAAAAAATGTTAATCATTTGACAGCATTATTGCCGAGCTCTACAAAAGAGGTAGAAAATGGATGGATGGACGGTCAACTTTAATCCGGTAAAATTGCAACTCTACTATCGTAAAATTACAACTCTAATTCTGGATAATAATTACTTTATTTCTATAACAATATGACTTTTTTATGGCATCATTATAATTTAAGTCTAATAAAATTGAAACTTAACTGTCACAGAATTGCTTTAATTTAATTTTTTGTGGTAATTGCTACTGCATCTTCTAATATTAGAGCTTGATTTGTTTTGTAAAATGACAAATGTATTCTGCTAATATGATGGCTTAATTTTTGTAAAATTAAGTTTTCAGTCGGGTAAAATTACAACGTTAGTTTTTAAGTACGTAAAATTGCAACTTTCATTATCACAAAAATGACAAAAATATTTGTTTTGTTACTTCGAGTGAGTGCAATTTACTAGAATGATACATTTGGTCAATGAATCTATTTTCTGTGATGTTCGCAGGCTGCAGAGGCATCATGTCGTCACTCCTTCTCTTATTAGGCCTTCTTACTATGCCAGGATTCATCACAGCCCCCTCATCGACAGCGAGCAACACTCAGTCCACCGCTTCCTCTACGTCTATAGGTACACCAATCTCCTCCGCCAGCATGTCTTCCTCCACAGTCCCCTCCACTACCGGAGTTCCCATGTCCACCACCCCCACCCTCCAGATCTCCTCAAGCGCAGCTTTAATACCCACAGTCTCTTCGTCAAGCACACCCTTATCCACAGGTTCGGTAACAACCCCCCCCATGCTTTGGTCCACCACGACCACCAACCCTGCAAGCGGAGCACCCACTAACACTGAAACTGCCACCCAGGCCACAACCCTATCCACAGGGTCAGCAGCCAGCACCATGATGTGGTCCACTGGTAGCACCAGCCTTGCAAGTGGGGTACCAACAACCACTGCTGCTGCCACAAGCTCACCCTTATCCACAGGTTCGGTAACAACCCCCCCCATGCTTTGGTCCACCACGACCACCAACCCTGCAAGCGGAGCACTCACTACCACTGAAACTGCCACCCAGGCCACAACCCTATCCACAGGGTCAGCAGCCAGCACCATGATGTGGTCCACTGGTAGCACCAGCCTTGCAAGTGGGGTACCAACAACCACTGCTGCTGCCACAAGCTCACCCTTATCCACAGGTTCGGTAACAACCCCGGCCATGCTTTGGTCCACCACGACCACCAACCCTGCAAGCGGAGCACCCACTACCACTGAAACTGCCACCCAGGCCACAACCCTATCCACAGGGTCAGCAGCTAGCACCATGACGTGGTCCACTGGTAGCACCAGCCTTGCAAGTGGGGTACCAACAACCACTGCTGCTGCCACAAGCTCACCCTTATCCACAGGTTCGGTAACAACCCCCCCCATGCTTTGGTCCACCACGACCACCAACCCTGCAAGCGGCGCACCCACTACCACTGAAACTGCCACCCAGGCCACAACCCTATCCACAGAGTCAGCAGCCAGCACCATGATGTGGTCCACTGGTAGCACCAGCCTTGCAAGTGGGGTACCAACAACCACTGCTGCTGCCACAAGCTCACCCTTATCCACAGGTTCGGTAACAACCCCGGCCATGCTTTGGTCCACCACGACCACCAACCCTGCAAGCGGAGCACCCACTACCACTGAAACTGCCACCCAGGCCACAACCCTATCCACAGGGTCAGCAGCTAGCACCATGACGTGGTCCACTGGTAGCACCAGCCTTGCAAGTGGGGTACCAACAACCACTGCTGCTGCCACAAGCTCACCCTTATCCACAGGTTCGGTAACAACCCCCCCCATGCTTTGGTCCACCACGACCACCAACCCTGCAAGCGGCGCACCCACTACCACTGAAACTGCCACCCAGGCCACAACCCTATCCACAGAGTCAGCAGCCAGCACCATGATGTGGTCCACTGGTAGCACCAGCCTTGCAAGTGGGGTACCAACAACCACTGCTGCTGCCACAAGCTCACCCTTATCCACAGGTTCAATAACAACCCCGGCCATGCTTTGGTCCACCACGACCACCAACCCTGCAAGCGGAGCACCCACTACCACTGAAACTGCCACCCAGGCCACCGCTGACACAACCCTATCCACAGGGTCAGCAGCCAGCACCATGATGTGGTCCACTGGTAGCACCAGCCTTGCAAGTGGGGTACCAACAACCACTGCTGCTGCCACAAGCTCACCCTTATCCACAGGTTCGGTAACAACCCCCCCCATGCTTTGGTCCACCACGACCACCAACCCTGCAAGCGGCGCACCCACTACCACTGAAACTGCCACCCAGGCCACAACCCTATCCACAGGGTCAGCAGCCAGCACCATGATGTGGTCCACCAGGAGCACTGGCCTTGTAAGTGGTGGACCAACAACCACTGCTGCTGCCACAATCTCACCCTTATCCACAGGCACAGCAACCGGCACTATGCAGCCAGTGACTGGAAGAACAACCGCTGCTGGTTCTACACTTACGGCCTCTGTTAGCTCAGTCAGCGCTCCTAACACAGGAACCAACTCTGCCTCCTCAACAGCCACACCCATGTCCACAACAACCATGTCGACCACCGCTTCACAGACCTCCGAGAGTTCAAGCACTGGCTCCTCGACTTCCATGTCAACCACCACCACAATCTTATCCACAGAGTCAGCAGCCAGCACCATGACGTGGTCCATTGGTAGCACCAGCCTCGCAAGTGGTGGACCAACAACCACTGCTGCTGCCACAATCTCACCCTTATCCACAGGCACAGCAACCAGCACAATGAAGCCAGTGACCGGGGGAACAACCGCTGCTGGTTCTACACTTACGGCCTCTGTTAGCTCAGTCAGCGCTCCTAACACAGGAACCAACTCTGCCTCCTCCACAGCCACACCCATGTCCACAACAACCATGTCGACCACCGCTTCACAGACCTCCGAGAGTTCAAGCACTGGCTCCTCGACCTCCATGTCAACCACCACCACAATCTTATCCACAGAGTCAGCAGCCAGCACCATGACGTGGTCCATTGGTAGCACCAGCCTTGCAAGTGGGGTACCAACAACCACTGCTGCTGCCACAAGCTCACCCTTATCCACAGGCACAGCAACCGGCACAATGAAGCCAGTGACCGGGGGAACAACCGCTGCTGGTTCTACACTTACGCCATCTGTTAGCTCAGTCAGCGCTCCTAACACAGGAACCAACTCTGCCTCCTCCACAGCCACACCCATGTCCACAACGACCATGATGACCATCGCTTCACAGACCTCTGAGAGTTCAAGCACAGGCTCCTCGACCTCCATGACGACCGCCACCTCTGCTGGTATGTTTTGTTTCACAAGTCAACACAATGTATTCCATGACACTAGTTGACTTCCAAGTTGTTCTAACTTCAAAACGAGCACATTATGGGCATTGATTTGTTCCAAGCTCATAAAACCTTTCATCATTAAGGCAATGCTTTAAATCACAAGTATGCCTTCATAAAAGTGTAAAGAAAAGCTAGCCACTGTGTAATGAAACTAAATATATCTAAAATTAGGAAAATCCGCATTACTTTACAAACATTGTGTTTATTTTTTAAAATCATGTTTTTAAATAAATCTAAGTATTTTGAATTGAGTAACATGTGTAGAGAGAGAGGACAGACAGACAACACCTGGACAACACTGAGATATGTAAGACCACAAGATTTAGAATGGCACAAGAAATCTCAGTCTTTAATGAACTACATATACTAAAAGCCCTCAAAATAAAACAAAAGGTATAGTATGCCCAAAGAAAACTGTACCTTGGTAAGAAGAATATAATTTACCTGAAGAAGAACATGGGACTCCCTTTCAAGATGCGAAGAGAATCAGAATCAGAATAGTTTTATTGCCTTTGCTTGAGAAAAGGTTCACAAACTAGGATTTTTTCTTGGTTCAGTCGTGCAACATAAAACACATTTAACACAGGATAGGTAATACATAATAAAAGTGCAACATAAAACACATTTAACACAGAATAGGTAATACATAATAAAAGTGCAACATAAAACACATTTAACACAGAATAGGTAATACATAATAAAAGTGCAACATAAAACACATTTAACACAGAATAGGTAATACATAATAAAAGTGCAACATAAAACACATTTAACACAGAACAGGTAATACATAATAAAAGTGCAACATAAAACACATTTAACATAGGATAGGTAATACATAATAAAAGTGCAACATAAAACACATTTAACACAGAATAGGTAATACATAATAAAAGTGCAACATAAAACACATTTAACACAGAATAGGTAATACATAATAAAAGTGCAACATAAAACACATTTAACATAGGATAGGTAATACATAATAAAAGTGCAACATAAAACACATTTAACATAGGATAGGTAATACATAATAAAAGTGCAACATAAAACACATTTAACATAGGATAGGTAATACATAATAAAAGTGCAACATAAAACACATTTAACACAGAATAGGTAATACATAATAAAAGTGCAACATAAAACACATTTAACACGGAATAGGTAATACATAATAAAAGTGCAACATAAAACACATTTAACACAGAATAGGTAATACATAATAAAAGTGCAACATAAAACACATTTAACATAGGATAGGTAATACATAATAAAAGTGCAACATAAAACACATTTAACACAGAATAGGTAATACATAATAAAAGTGCAACATAAAACACATTTAACACAGAATAGGTAATACATAATAAAAGTGCAACATAAAACACATTTAACACAGAATAGGTAATACATAATAAAAGTGCAACATAAAACACATTTAACATAGGATAGGTAATACATAATAAAAGTGCAACATAAAACACATTTAACACAGAATAGGTAATACATAATAAAAGTGCAACATAAAACACATTTAACATAGGATAGGTAATACATAATAAAAGTGCAACATAAAACACATTTAACACAGAATAGGTAATACATAATAAAAGTGCAACATAAAACACATTTAACACAGAATAGGTAATACATAATAAAAGTGCAACATAAAACACATTTAACACAGAATAGGTAATACATAATAAAAGTGCAACATAAAACACATTTAACATAGGATAGGTAATACATAATAAAAGTGCAACATAAAACACATTTAACACAGGATAGGTAATACATAATAAAAGTGCAACATAAAACACATTTAACACAGAATAGGTAATACATAATAAAAGTGCAACATAAAACACATTTAACACAGGATAGGTAATACATAATAAAAGTGCAACATAAAACACATTTAACACAGAATAGGTAATACATAATAAAAGTGCAACATAAAACACATTTAACACAGAATAGGTAATACATAATAAAAGTGCAACATAAAACACATTTAACACAGAATAGGTAATACATAATAAAAGTGCAACATAAAACACATTTAACATAGGATAGGTAATACATAATAAAAGTGCAACATAAAACACATTTAACACAGAATAGGTAATACATAATAAAAGTGCAACATAAAACACATTTAACATAGGATAGGTAATACATAATAAAAGTGCAACATAAAACACATTTAACACAGGATAGGTAATACATAATAAAAGTGCAACATAAAACACATTTAACACAGAATAGGTAATACATAATAAAAGTGCAACATAAAACACATTCAACATAGGATAGGTAATACATAATAAAAGTGCAACATAAAACACATTTAACATAGGATAGGTAATACATAATAAAAGTGCAACATAAAACACATTTAACATAGGATAGGTAATACATAATAAAAGTGCAACATAAAACACATTTAACACAGAATAGGTAATACATAATAAAAGTGCAACATAAAACACATTTAACACAGAATAGGTAATACATAATAAAAGTGCAACATAAAACACATTTAACATAGGATAGGTAATACATAATAAAAGTGCAACATAAAACACATTTAACACAGAATAGGTAATACATAATAAAAGTGCAACATAAAACACATTTAACACAGAATAGGTAATACATAATAAAAGTGCAACATAAAACACATTTAACACAGAATAGGTAATACATAATAAAAGTGCAACATAAAACACATTTAACACAGGATAGGTAATACATAATAAAAGTGCAACATAAAACACATTTAACATAGGATAGGTAATACATAATAAAAGTGCAACATAAAACACATTTAACACAGGATAGGTAATACATAATAAAAGCGCAACATAAAACACATTTAACACAGGATAGGTAATACATAATAAAAGTGCAACATAAAACACATTTAACACAGAATAGGTAATACATAATAAAAGTGCAACATAAAACACATTTAACACAGAATAGGTAATACATAATAAAAGTGCAACATAAAACACATTTAACATAGGATAGGTAATACATAATAAAAGTGCAACATAAAACACATTTAACACAGAATAGGTAATACATAATAAAAGTGCAACATAAAACACATTTAACACAGGATAGGTAATACATAATAAAAGTGCAACATAAAACACATTTAACACAGAATAGGTAATACATAATAAAAGTGCAACATAAAACACATTTAACATAGGATAGGTAATACATAATAAAAGTGCAACATAAAACACATTTAACACAGAATAGGTAATACATAATAAAAGTGCAACATAAAACACATTTAACACAGAATAGGTAATACATAATAAAAGTGCAACATAAAACACATTTAACACAGAATAGGTAATACATAATAAAAGTGCAACATAAAACACATTTAACACAGAATAGGTAATACATAATAAAAGTGCAACATAAAACACATTTAACACAGGATAGGTAATACATAATAAAAGTGCAACATAAAACACATTTAACATAGGATAGGTAACACATAATAAAAGTGCAACATAAAACACATTTAACACAGGATAGGTAATACATAATAAAAGTGAGCTGTAACTGAGCTATCAGATCTTGTTGTTCATGTGTCTGATGGCCAAGGGGAAAAAACTGTTTAGAGTTCTATACAAACCCCAATGCCACAAAACCCCCAGGACAAACTTAAACTATAGTACCAAATAGAATTCATTAGTATCGCGGTATATACTAGTACCATTATGCCATACAACTCTAATACATACAATATATATTTATACAGTATACATATATCTATACATGTATATACATACGTACACATTAATATATAATGTTATTTGTTTTATATAAACAAAAACAAAAATATATAAATATATATATATATATATATATATATATATATGGCAAGGATTGTTTTCCCGAGATGCAATCGGACTGGACTGGACAAGGCTTGCAAGTAAATACATTATTCAATTTTGACTAAAAAAGTACGAACAAAAGGCGCTCACAGCGGAGGCACAACTTGGCTAAGGAACAAAAAACAACCCGAAGGTGAGCGTGCCTATCGCACATGAAAGCAAAGGCAAAAAACTTAGGACACGAAAAACTCGCTAACTGTGACATGAAACTAAAAAAGCTTACTAGACTCTGGCTTGAATAAACAAAAACTTACCGTGGAAAGGCATGGAACGAGCATGAAACTATGGCATGGAAAGAATCAGTATCAGTAATGTCACCAGGCCGACTACCTGGCAACAACAGGCTTAAATAATAATGTCATGATTAACAACAGGTGCGTGAGTCCAAACAAATGAGGCAGTGAAACTAATGACTTGTCATGGAAAATAAAACAAACCAGGATGCACAAAAACAGGAACTAATGGAGTCCAAATGTAACAGAACATAACTAAACCAAACAGATCATGACTATATATATATATATATATATATGTCTTGATTGGATTATCCAGAGAATAGTGCTCGATACCGTGGTAGAGCGCAATATGTAGGTGTGGGAAAAAAATCACAAGACTACTTCATCTCTACAGAACTGTTTCATGAGGGGTTCCCTCAATCATCAGGAGATTTTTTCATCTCCTGATGATTGAGGGAACCCCTCATGAAACAGTTCTGTAGAGATGAAGTAGTCTTGTGATTTTTTTCCCACACCTACATATATATATATATATATATATATATATATATGTAATCATACTCTCTTCCTTAATGCCTTCATTGGATCCTTTCTGAAAAAGAAAGAAAAAGTAAAACACACCGTTTGTTCTTTAGATGATGGTTTGAGTTTTGTTTGACCATTAGAGTATATTTTTGTGGAGGAATTTCAAATAGTACAACTCGTTTTAGTTTCAGTATGTTGCAGCTCTTTTGTTATCAATCAAACAAATAAAACCTGTCCCTCTTCACCCCACAGGTAACATGTCGACAACTGCAATGAGCATGGCGAGTTACTTTGCAAAATACACCGTTGTACATTACAGTATACATTTGGTCATTTTTGTATTTCTTTCCCATATGCAGCTATACTGTCCGGAATTCTCGTGCAACTACTCGGACTGCAACGCCATGTACGGCAGTCAAAATGCAACGCAGTGTGCCGCTGGTCAGTGGTGTAAGGTAAGCAGGCCAAATATGTTCAATCAGTGTTTCCTCACCACGAAATGCCCCCCCCAAGACACTAAAATAGGCAAGAAATATACATTTCTCAGCTATGGGCCGTAGCAGTACTCAGTTGCAATACACTTTTCCTCCACTTGGGGCACTGATGACAATATCAAACAAAGAAGAAGTCTGGAGCTGAAGTCATAAGAAAGTTGGTTAATCACTAAAATGCTGATGCTGTGTATTCATTTGCACTTTTATTCTATTGAAAGTTCATTTAAGTAACACGTATTACATTTTCTATTGTTTAAATAGAATGTATTTACTTCATCACTTTTTATCAGTCCCTTTTTTCTTAGTATATTTGATTAGTATTTATGTTTGTATCAGCCTGACCTAAGCCCTGATAGTAATATTTGTGATTATCACATGTTTTCCTATTATTTGACAAGGTTTATCCTGTTTAACTGTAAGTAGGTTAGATGTATTTTTGGAGGGACTAAAATTAAAGAGTAAGATTACTATTTGTGTAGATTCCTAAAGTAGCCTTAAGCTTGACATTCCTCTACTATCACATTCACTCCGCTTGCTGCGGAAAACAACAAAACTAAACTCCAGACCTTCTTCTTGGTTTGTATGGTTTACTTGTGATCTTAATCATTCAAAACATAAAACAGTCACGATGTGGGAACAAATGAATGACAAAATAAAGAGAGTTTGTTGCAGTAGGAGTTAGAAAAAGTATGAATGAGAATAAGTATGAGTGAGGTCAAAAAACTGTGTGGCTCCATTCCACCGCACCTGACAGCAATTACCCATAACACCTTGCGTCCAAAAACCACCTGACCACCCAGATCCTTCCGCCATATATGCACTTAAAACAGGTACGTCATCAAATCATTTTGACAAATGTAATAATTACAATTAAAGTGAGCTTTATATAATTACTCTAAGCATTCAATATATACATTTTCTTATCATGCAAATAAAGTAAATAGTCCCATTTTGACTGAATAAACATAAAGCACCTTCCATAAAATGTAAATTAATTTAAACAGCATTTAGGCATCCAACAATTTGAGTCTTAATATTTTAGTGAGTGGAAAAGTTGTGTCCCCGGGTCAAAAAAGTGAAGAAGCCCGTGTGCTAAATGATGTACTGATATGTGACGATACAGGAGTTCAAAACACACAGAAAGACAATATCTTATTAACCCTCTGAGCACATTTGATTATTATGATCATAAAGTTTTTGAATGGCGAAAAAAACATTTTTTTTACATTTTTAAACTGTAATAGTATCCAATATTGCAAGAAATATTACAATATATTGAGATAGGCTACAGCACCCCCTGCCAACCCAAAAGGGACAAGCGGTAGGAAATGGATGGATGGATTATCATAATTTCCAGACATGATTTTGTCTAAATAAAAATACTTAACTTTACAGCAAACTATGCATCAAATGAACAAAAATGACAATACACGTTACGTTGTTCTTTACATCATATTACTGTAAATTGAAAATAACAACTACTATATTTTTGTGTTAAAATGATGTTGACTGAGCTGCCAGTTATTGACTATAAAATCTACTCAGCGGCCGAGTGCTTAAAGTCGCTGTCCTGAGATCAGTAGGTCGTGAGCTCAAACCAAAGACTACAAAAATGTGAGCCATGACCTCCCTGCTCGGCACTCAGCTTCAAGGCTTGGAGTTGGGGGTTAAATCACCAAAAATGAATGCCGGGCGCGGCTTCCGCTGCTGCTCACTGCTCTCTCACTTCCTAGGGGCGATCAAGGGTGATGGGTTGAATGCAGAGGACAAATTTCACCACACTAATGTGTGTGTGTGACAATCATTGCTACTTTGATTAATTTAACAGTGTATTAGAGGTGGCGACTTGTCCAGGGTGTACACCGCCTTCCGCCAGATTGTAGCTGAGATAGCCCCCCCCCCACGACCTCAAAGGGAATAAGCGGTAGAAGATGGATGGATGGATTACTGTAAATGGGAAGACGGTGCATTTATTTTTACGCCAGAAAAATTGTCAGCTAAGTTGCCAGAATAAAAAAATAACTTGTACTGTTTTTATATAATTCTTTATATCATTTTGTAAAAAAACAATGTCGAATCAACACACAAATTCTGGCAACTAAGCTGCAAAATTGTTTGGAAAATCCCCTCGAAATAACAGTAATACTGTTTTTTTCCATTTAATGTAAAATGTTGTTAAAAAAATACAAAAAACACAATTTTACAGTAAAAGTTTGCAACTAAAGTTTTTACTGTTAAATCAACAATCTATTTCAAAGTATTTCTATCATTAATAATGAAACCCAGAGGCCAATTCATCCTTGTTGACTGTTACTGTACAAGTGAAGTGAAGTGAAGTATATTTATATAGCGCTTTTCTCAAGTGACTGAAAGTGCTTGACATAGTGACATCCAACATCTAAGTTAGTGTACAAGTGAAGTGACGTATATTTATATAGCGCTATTCTCAAGTGACTGAAAGCGCTTGACATAGTGAGAGCCAACATCTAAGTTACTGTACAAGTGAAGTGAAGTGAAGTATATTTATATAGCGCTTTTCTCAAGTGACTGAAAGCGCTTGACATAGTGACATCCAACATCTAAGTTAGTGTACAAGTGAAGTGAAGTGAAGTATATTTATATAGCGCTTTTCTCAAGTGACTGAAAGCGCTTGACATAGTGACATCCAACATCTAAGTTAGTGTACAAGTGAAGTGAAGTGAATTATATTTATATAGCACTTTTCTCAAGTGACTGAAAGCGCTTGACATAGTGACATCCAGCATCTAAGTTAGTGTACAAGTGAAGTGAAGTGAATTATATTTATATAGCACTTTTCTCAAGTGACTGAAAGCGCTTGACATAGTGACATCCAGCATCTAAGTTAGTGTACAAGTGAAGTGAATTATATTTATATAGCACTTTTCTCAAGTGACTGAAAGCGCTTGACATAGTGACATCCAACATCTAAGTTAGTGTACAAGTTAAGTGAAGTGAATTATATTTATATAGCACTTTTCTCAAGTGACTGAAAGCGCTTGACATAGTGACATCCAACATCTAAGTTAGTGTACAAGTGAAGTGAAGTGAAGTATATTTATATAGCGCTTTTCTCAAGTGACTGAAAGCGCTCGACATAGTGAGAGCCAACATCTAAGTTAGTGTACAAGTGAAGTGAATTATATTTATATAGCGCTTTTCTCAAGTGACTGAAAGCGCTTGACATAGTGACATCCAACATCTAAGTTAGTGTACAAGTGAAGTGAAGTGAATTATATTTATATAGCGCTTTTCTCAAGTGACTGAAAGCGCTTGACATAGTGACATCCAGCATCTAAGTTAGTGTACAAGTGAAGTGAAGTGAATTATATTTATATAGCACTTTTCTCAAGTGACTGAAAGCGCTTGACATAGTGAGAGCCAACATCTAAGTTAGTGTACAAGTGAAGTGACGTATATTTATATAGCGCTTTTCTCAAGTGACTGAAAGCGCTTGACATAGTGACATCCAGCATCTAAGTTAGTGTACAAGTGAAGTGACGTATATTTATATAGCGCTTTTCTCAAGTGACTGAAAGCGCTTGACATAGTGACATCCAGCATCTAAGTTAGTGTACAAGTGAAGTGAATTATATTTATATAGCACTTTTCTCAAGTGACTGAAAGCGCTTGACATAGTGACATCCAACATCTAAGTTAGTGTACAAGTTAAGTGAAGTGAATTATATTTATATAGCACTTTTCTCAAGTGACTGAAAGCGCTTGACATAGTGACATCCAGCATCTAAGTTACTGTACAAGTTAAGTGAAGTGAATTATATTTATATAGCACTTTTCTCAAGTGACTGAAAGCGCTTGACATAGTGACATCCAACATCTAAGTTAGTGTACAAGTGAAGTGAAGTGAAGTATATTTATATAGCGCTTTTCTCAAGTGACTGAAAGCGCTCGACATAGTGAGAGCCAACATCTAAGTTAGTGTACAAGTGAAGTGAATTATATTTATATAGCGCTTTTCTCAAGTGACTGAAAGCGCTTGACATAGTGACATCCAACATCTAAGTTACTGTACAAGTGAAGTGAAGTGAATTATATTTATATAGCGCTTTTCTCAAGTGACTGAAAGTGCTTGACATAGTGACATCCAACATCTAAGTTACTGTAGAAGTGAAGTGAAGTGAATTATATTTATATAGCACTTTTCTCAAGTGACTGAAAGTGCTTGACATAGTGACATCCAACATCTAAGTTACTCTAGAAGTGAAGTGAAGTATATTTATATAGCGCTTTTCTCAAGTGACTGAAAGCGCTCGACATATTTACATCCAACATCTAAGTTAGTGTACAAGTGAAGTGAAGTATATTTATATAGCGCTTTTCTCAAGTGACTGAAAGCGCTTGACATAGTGACATCCAACATCTAAGTTACTGTACAAGTGAAGTGAATTATATTTATATAGCGCTTTTCTCAAGTGACTGAAAGCGCTTGACATAGTGACATCCAACATCTAAGTTACTGTACAAGTGAAGTGAAGTGAATTATATTTATATAGCGCTTTTCTCAAGTGACTGAAAGCGCTTGACATAGTGACATCCAACATCTAAGTTACTGTACAAGTGAAGTGAAGTGAATTATATTTATATAGCACTTTTCTCAAGTGACTGAAAGCGCTTGACATAGTGACATCCAACATCTAAGTTAGTGTACAAGTGAAGTGAAGTGAAGTGAAGTGAATTATATTTATATAGCACTTTTCTCAAGTGACTGAAAGTGCTTGACATAGTGACATCCAACATCTAAGTTACTGTACAAGTGAAGTGAAGTGAAGTATATTTATATAGCGCTTTTCTCAAGTGACTGAAAGTGCTTGACATAGTGACATCCAACATCTAAGTTACTGTACAAGTTAAGTGAAGTGAATTATATTTATATAGCACTTTTCTCAAGTGACTGAAAGCGCTTGACATAGTGACATCCAGCATCTAAGTTAGTGTGCAAGTGAAGTGAAGTATATTTATATAGCACTTTTCTCAAGTGACTGAAAGCGCTCGACATAGTGACATCCAACATCTAAGTTAGTGTGAAGTGAAGTGAATTATATTTATATAGCGCTTTTCTCAAGTGACTGAAAGCGCTTGACATAGTGACATCCAGCATCTAAGTTAGTGTACAAGTGAAGTGAAGTGAAGTATATTTATATAGCGCTTTTCTCAAGTGACTGAAAGCGCTTGACATAGTGACATCCAACATCTAAGTTAGTGTACAAGTGAAGTGAAGTGAAGTATATTTATATAGCGCTTTTCTCAAGTGACTGAAAGCGCTTGACATAGTGACATCCAACATCTAAGTTAGTGTACAAGTGAAGTGAAGTGAAGTGAATTATATTTATATAGCACTTTTCTCAAGTGACTGAAAGTGCTTGACATAGTGACATCCAGCATCTAAGTTACTGTACAAGTGAAGTGAAGTGAATTATATTTATATAGCACTTTTCTCAAGTGACTGAAAGCGCTTGACATAGTGACATCCAACATCTAAGTTAGTGTACAAGTGAAGTGAAGTGAATTATATTTATATAGCACTTTTCTCAAGTGACTGAAAGTGCTTGACATAGTGACATCCAACATCTAAGTTACTGTAGAAGTGAAGTATATTTATATAGCACTTTTCTCAAGTGACTGAAAGCGCTTGACATAGTGACATCCAACATCTAAGTTAGTGTACAAGTGAAGTGAAGTGAATTATATTTATATAGCACTTTTCTCAAGTGACTGAAAGCGCTTGACATAGTGACATCCAACATCTAAGTTACTGTACAAGTGAAGTGAAGTGAAGTATATTTATATAGCACTTTTCTCAAGTGACTGAAAGCGCTCGACATAGTGAGAGCCAACATCTAAGTTAGTGTACAAGTGAAGTGAATTATATTCATATAGCACTTTTCTCAAGTGACTGAAAGTGCTTGACATAGTGAGAGCCAACATCTAAGTTAGTGTACAAGTGAAGTGAATTATATTTATATAGCACTTTTCTCAAGTGACTGAAAGCGCTCGACATAGTGAGAGCCAACATCTAAGTTACTGTACAAGTGAAGTGAAGTATATTTATATAGCGCTTTTCTCAAGTGACTGAAAGCGCTCGACATAGTGAGAGCCAACATCTAAGTTACTGTACAAGTGAAGTGAAGTATATTTATATAGCGCTTTTCTCAAGTGACTGAAAGCGCTCGACATAGTGAGAGCCAACATCTAAGTTAGTGTACAAGTGAAGTGAAGTGAATTATATTTATATAGCGCTTTTCTCAAGTGACTGAAAGTGCTTGACATAGTGAGAGCCAACATCTAAGTTAGTGTACAAGTGAAGTGAAGTATATTTATATAGCGCTTTTCTCAAGTGACTGAAAGTGCTTGACATAGTGAGAGCCAACATCTAAGTTAGTGTACAAGTGAAGTGAATTATATTTATATAGCACTTTTCTCAAGTGACTGAAAGTGCTTGACATAGTGAGAGCCAACATCTAAGTTAGTGTACAAGTGGGCCTCTGATGGCAGAAAGATGACCAGAAGTGTGGCGTCCCTGAACTAAGAGAAGATGAGGTTCATGTGTGTCACTGATTGTGAGTTTGATGTGAACCAGCTGTGCAAGATGGACATGTACTACCACATGGTGGGCTGCAGCCACACCTGCGGCCGCCTCTGCACCAACACCTCCCAGACCAACTGCACTGTGTTTTGCTGTAATGCCACCGACTGCCTCAACCACACCTTTGCGTCCATGGAGATGCCCATGATGTCCACAGGTAGGCAACACGCTGCCACCATCTTCTCCTCTCGCTCATTCTTTCATCTTTGTCTTTGGGGCCGGCAGCTGCTGCAACCAGCGCAGGCGTCACCACGGCCGCCATCACCCCGCCGACAACAGAAGACCACGTAAGGACTTGACATCCTCATTATGACACTTTTCCAGCTCTCTACTGCATTTGAGGTCACTTTCTCACCAGGAAAATGGTGAATGGTGTCTTTTTATATCCGGCTCTACCATGCCTGCATGTGACCATACCCACAATGCTTTGCTTCAGACGTCACACATTCACACACTGATGGCAGAAGCTGCCATTCAAGGCGCTAACCACTAGGGGGTGTCTAAAAAAATTCCAATAGATCACGATTCTTATTTGTAACGATTCTTAATCGATTAAAAAATATATTTATTTATTTTTTACCTTTTTAATTTTTCCTGTCCAGCCACTCAAACAAATCAGGGTTTTGACATAATTTTATATCAAATTTGCGAGACCTGGATACAGTCTTTTCATAATAAATGATATCAAATTAGCCAGACTTCAATCAGTGTGTTGATACCAAATGTTATCAAAATTTGCCAGACCTGAATCGGTATTTTGATATCAAATTAGCAAGACATGATCACTGTTTTGATATCAAATTAGCCGGACCTGATCAGTGCTTTGATATCAAATTAGCCAGACCTGGATTGCTGTTTGATATCAAATAACATCAAATTAGCCACGCTGTCGGTCTGCTGGCCACGCCTCCCCACACACCCGAGTAAGTCCTTCAACTTGTTTAAGTCGGGGTCCACGTTAATCAAGTCATGGTTAAAGATTGAGACTGTAAGTGCATGTTAAAACTTTATGTGGAGAGGCGGGGCCTGCAGTCCGACAGCGAGGCAAGGCCCAAAATGGCGGCGAGGAGGGGTGGACGGCGAGCGAGCGGCGAGGTGGGGCCTCCCGGGAGCGACGCCGCAATCGTGATCAGTAAAAGGCCGACAGCCGGAAACCTAGAGGAGAGAGGCGGAGACCAGAGAGAAAGGGATGTGGAGCGAGCGCGGAAGAGGAAGAGAGCGGCCGGCTGAAAAGCGAAAGCTGAAAGGTTTATTGAAATAATAAAACAAAAGTCACAAACTGCTCGACGGAATGTCTGTCTTTGGAGGTCCATGGAACCCGGACGGTGAGAGTTTGTCACACTCTACTATCCAAAGTGAAAGACATTTATCAACAACACCCAGAAACGCTGCCGGCTTCGCTGGGCACGAGCTCATCTGATATGGACTGATGCAAAGTGGGAAAGTGTTCTGTGGTCTGACGGGTCCACATTTCCAATTGTTTTTGGAAACTGAGGACGTTGTGTCCTCTTGACCAAAGAAGAAAAGAAACATCCACCAGAAAAGCTTCAAAAATGTGTCTCCTCAGTTCCCAAACGTTTACTGGGTGTTGTTAAAAGGAAAGGCCATGTAACACACTGGTAAACATGCCCCTCTGACAACTTTTTTGCAGTGTGTTGCTGCCATTAAATTTTGAGGTAATGATTATTTGAAAAAAAAATTGTCAGTCCGACCATTAAATATAAGTCCATTTAATTGAATAGACTGCAAAGTGTCCAAAGTGCGGCGCGGGGGCCGAAGGAGTAGACAAGGACTAGAACATGTAGTGTGCAGGGGGAAGGTTGGAACCATATAGTCCATCATAATCGTGCTGATGATCGTCTACTTTTCTCCTTTCCTCTTTTCTCAGAGTAACAAATGCCATCAAGGGACGTGCACCGGGCCGACTTGCTACACCAGCATTAGCACACCCATGAAGTGTTCCTCCACACAGGTGCACTGTCAGGTGAGGCCCATGACTCGCTAAGGATGCTACCAATAGTTTGGGAACCTTTCATAAAGAGAACCAAAACAAGAGACTGGCTTTTGTGGTAAAGAGACACATGCCAGGGACACCAAATGCTGGGTGTGCGTCATCTCTTGTTGCATGCCAGGGACACCAAATGCTGGGTGTGCTTCATCTCTTGTTGCATGCCAGGGACACCAAATGCTGGGTGTGCTTCATCTCTTGTTGCATGCCAGGGACACCAAATGCTGGGTGTGCTTCATCTCTTGTTGCATGCCAGGGACACCAAATGCTGGGTGTGCTTCATCTCTTGTTGCATGCCAGGGACACCAAATGCTGGGTGTGCTTCATCTCTTGTTGCATGCCAGGGACACCAAATGCTGGGTGTGCTTCATCTCTTGTTGCATGCCAGGGACACCAAATGCTGGGTGTGCTTCATCTCTTGTTGCGTGCCAGGGACACCAAATGCTGGGTGTGCTTCATCTCTTGTTGCATGCCAGGGACACCAAATGCTGGGTGTGCTTCATCTCTTGTTGCATGCCAGGGACACCAAATGCTGGGTGTGCTTCATCTCTTGTTGCATGCCAGGGACACCAAATGCCGGGTGTGCTTCATCTCTTGTTGCGTGCCAGGGACACCAAATGCTGGGTGTGCTTCATCTCTTGTTGCATGCCAGGGACACCAAATGCTGGGTGTGCTTCATCTCTTGTTGCGTGCCAGGGACACCAAATGCTGGGTGTGCTTCATCTCTTGTTGCATGCCAAGGACACCAAATGCTGGGTGTGCTTCATCTCTTGTTGCATGCCAGGGACACCAAATGCTTGGTGTGCTTCATCTCTTGTTGCATGCCAGGGACACCAAATGCTGGGTGTGCTTCATCTCTTGTTGCATGCCAGGGACACCAAATGCTGGGTGTGCTTCATCTCTTGTTGCGTGCCAGGGACACCAAATGCTGGGTGTGCTTCATCTCTTGTTGCATGCCAGGGACACCAAATGCTGGGTGTGCTTCATCTCTTGTTGCGTGCCAGGGACACCAAATGCTGGGTGTGCTTCATCTCTTGTTGCATGCCAGGGACACCAAATGCTGGGTGTGCTTCATCTCTTGTTGTCCTTTGTCCCATGTCTTTTGTTGAGCCCACTGGCTGCTGTCCCGCTGAGATGATGTCACGCTGTGAAGCTGGTGCAGCTATCGCCATCCCACCCCTGCATCCCAGTGTTGGTAGTAGGACTGCAAACGGATAAAGGGGCAACATATTCCAACTTTAGTGAAGCCGATGGAGATGGAAGTGTTGCTAATAGTGGGCTTGCAACTCCACAACTTGATGTAAAAGTTCCAAACAGGGCGTAAACACTCCATTTGGTTGTTTGGACCAGAAGAGGACCTGCGTGAACTTGACCCCCTTCATCATGGCAAATATCAAAATACCACTGCTATTCCATTGTGCTACGTTTGTGCTGTAA
Source organism: Nerophis ophidion (assembly GCF_033978795.1). NCBI lineage: Eukaryota > Metazoa > Chordata > Actinopteri > Syngnathiformes > Syngnathidae > Nerophis > Nerophis ophidion. The sequence continues at coordinate 6,479,340 of NC_084621.1, forward strand.
TGATATTTGGTTTTCTAAAAAGATTTGTCTGACTAGTGATATCAACCGCCCCCAATTTGTCCAAATCTCCCCAAACGTATTCCGTTCGTTTGCACTATTTTTGTGCAGATTTGTGCTGCCCAATTTTTTCTCGACCAGCTATTGTAGTTTAAATGTTAACTTTTTATTGTAAATAACCAGCAGCCCCTCCCACCCCTTTTTTCTCCAAATCTTCCCGAACTTATTCCATTTGTTTGTGCTACATTTGTGCAGATTTGTGCTGCCCAATTTTTTCTCGACCAGCTATTGTAGTTTAAATGTTAACTTTTTATTGTAAATAACCAGCAGCCCCTCCCACCCCTTTTTCTCCAAATCTTCCCGAACTTATTCCATTTGTTTGTGCTACATTTGTGCAGATTTGTGCTGCCCAATTTTTTCTCGACCAGCTATTGTAGTTTAAATGTTAACTTTTTATTGTAAATAACCAGCAGCCCCTCCCACCCCTTTTTCTCCAAATCTTCCCGAACTTATTCCATTTGTTTGTGCTACATTTGTGCAGATTTGTGCTGCCCAATTTTTTCTCGACCAGCTATTGTAGTTTAAATGTTAACTTTTTATTGTAAATAACCAGCAGCCCCTCCCACCCCTTTTTCTCCAAATCTTCCCGAACTTATTCCATTTGTTTGTGCTACATTTGTGCAGATTTGTGCTGCCCAATTTTTTCTCGACCAGCTATTGTAGTTTAAATGTTAACTTTTTATTGTAAATAACCAGCAGCCCCTCCCACCCCTTTTTCTCCAAATCTTCCCAAACTTATTCCATTTGTTTGTGCTACATTTGTGCAGATTTGTGCTGCCCAATTTTTTCTCGACCAGCTATTGTAGTTTAAATGTTAACTTTTTATTGTAAATAACCAGCAGCCCCTCCCACCCCTTTTTTCTCCAAATCTTCCCGAACTTATTCCATTTGTTTGTGCTACATTTGTGCAGATTTGTGCTGCCCAATTTTTTCTCGAACAGCTATTGTAGTTTAAATGTTAACTTTTTATTGTAAATAACCAGCAGCCCCTCCCACCCCTTTTTCTCCAAATCTTCCCAAACTCATTCCATTTGTTTGTGCTACATTTGTGCAGATTTGTGCTGCCCAATTTTTTCTCGACCAGCTATTGTAGTTTAAATGTTAACTTTTTATTGTAAATAACCAGCAGCCCCTCCCACCCCTTTTTTCTCCAAATCTTCCCGAACTTATTCCATTTGTTTGTGCTACATTTGTGCAGATTTGTGCTGCCCAATTTTTTCTCGACCAGCTATTGTAGTTTAAATGTTAACTTTTTATTGTAAATAACCAGCAGCCCCTCCCACCCCTTTTTCTCCAAATCTTCCCGAACTTATTCCATTTGTTTGTGCTACATTTGTGCAGATTTGTGCTGCCCAATTTTCCCCTGACTATTGTAGTTTGTGTTAACTATTTATTGTAAATAACTATCCCCCCATTCTGTCCAAATCCCCCCAAATGTATTCCATTTCATTGCGCTACATTTAGTAACATCTATTTCTAAACGTATCTGTACTACATTTTTGGGTGTGTCTTTTAAGCTCACACTCAGGCTCCGATTAGCAAATCTACTTCTGGCCGCTAAGAATGAAAAAGTAAACCCTGGTTTATCGCTGTTAATTACTTTCAGGCCTGTAATTTCCGTTAAGTAGTAATTATTGATTATAAATTGTACATTTTCATAAAAACAAATGTCTAAACACAACATACGACTCCTTGTCTTCTTGGAAGCTGAAAAAAGAGATGGTCGGCTCGGACATGCGCTGGACAGCCGGCTGCACGACCAACTGCGGGGGCCAGACAGCGTGCACAGCAACCACGCAGCCGCCGTGCCACCTGGAGTGCTGCAACGCCACCCTCACTTCCTGCCTGTGGCTGAACGGCACCATGAACGTCTTTTCGTCCGCCACCACAGGTCCTCTTCTTCAAGCGGAACTCATGACGTTTTTACTGGGCTTTCTGGTCGCTTCCGGTTTCCTGCTGTGAGAAAGCACACCGAAAGTCTTTATCCGATGCTGATTGTATGTACAGGATGTTTGGAGTCGCGGTTAAAAACTTTATTTTTGGGGGTCTAAAGACCAGTGACAATTCATAGAGAAATGCAGGAGTCAGAAGCATCATCACATTACTCAATAACTACTGCAGGTGTGCCTAATAATGTTGTGCTTTTTTTTTTTATTGTCCTCTCTTAAAGCCATTTGTGAAAATAACACAGCTGTGACAATATATGATGCACTTTACGCACAATGTTACATGTTTGTTTGTTTTTCATCTAAAAGGCATTTTTAAGTATGTTTAGTTTCTAATTCAGTCAATCATGCTTCTTTTTTTTTTTTTTTCGTTTTTCCCGTGCATTGTGATTACTTTTGTGTCATTTTTTTAGGGCAAACATGTCAAACAAAGTCACTTTCATATATTTTGTGTATTGTACAAAATGTAATTGTTTCTATAATTAAATAAATCTTACAAATTGCATGCCTGATACAGATCATGTTTTATTACCGTGTGCAATTGGGGGTATTATTCAGTTGGAATATTAAAAAGGAACACAAAAAAAAAATACTATTTTGGTATCATTGGCCTGCATGGGATTTTTAAAAATTGAAAAATTAATCAGACTCTATTGTAAACAGGCAAGCTGTTACATGGTTTTTTTTTTTCATCTAAAAGGAATTTTTAAGATTGTTTAGATTCTAATTCAGTCAATTATGTTTCTTTTTTTTTCAGTTTTCCCTGTGCATTGTGATTACATTTGTGTCGTATTTTAGGGCAAACATGACAACAAAGTCAGTTTCATATATTTTGTGTATTGTACAAAATGTAATTTGTTTCTATAATTAAATAAATCTTACAAATTGCTTGCCTGATACAGATCATGTGTTTTATTACCGTGTGCAATTGGGGGTATTATTCAGTTGGAATATTAAAAAGACACACAAAAAAATTGTTGTTGTTTCGATATCATTGGCCCACATCGTATTAAAAGAAATAAAAAAGAATAATCAGACTTTATTGTAAACACACACATGACCTAATGTGGCCTCGACGTCACTCGCATGCGCACTTCGATCAAGTAAAAATAAATTAAGTTGTCCGGGAGGAAGTCGCTACTATTACAAAATAAAATAAAAGTCAAACACCTTAAAAAGGTGGGGTTTTTTTTAAGGCAAACATCCATCCATCCATTTTCTACCGCTTATTCCCTTTCGGGGTCGCGGGGGGGCGCTGGCGCCTATCTCAGCTACAATTGGGCGGAAGGCAGGGTACACCCTGGACAAGTCGCCACCTCATCGCAGTGTCAACGTCAATTTCATATGTTTTGTGTATTGTAAAAAATATAAATCGTTTCTATAATTAAATAAATCTTACAGATTGCATGCCTGATACAGATCATGTGTTTTATTACCGTGTGCAATTGGGGGCATTAGTCATTTGGAATATTATGAGGAACACAAATTTTTTTTATTTTTTTTGTTAACATTGGTCTACATCAGATTAAAAAAAAATAAAAAAATGATCAGACTTTATTGTAAACACGCACATGACCTAATGTAGCCTCGACGTCACTCGCATGCGCACTTCGATCAAGTAAAAATAAATTAAGTTGTCCGGGAGGAAGTCGCTACTATTACAAAATAAAATAAAAGTCAAACACCTTTAAAAAAAAAAAAAAAGAAAAAAAAGAGTTTTTTTTTTTAAGGCAAACATGTCAAAGTCGATTTCAGATATTTTGTGTATTGTACAAAAAGTACTTTTTTCTATAATTAAATAAATCTTACAAATTGCATGCCTGATACAGATCATGTGTTTTATTGCCGTGTGTATTATTCATTTGGAATATTAAAAAGGAACACCAAAAAATAGTTTGTGGTATAATAGGCTAACATCAGATTAAAAAATATCAATAATTAATCAGATTCTATTGTAAACACGCACAGTGGCCTCAACGTCACCCGCATGCGCACTTCGATAAAGTGAAAACAAAGGAACTTGTCCGGGAGGAAGTTGGTACTATTACAAAATAAAATAAAAGTCGAACACCTTAAAAATGTGTGTTTTTTTAATGCAAACATGTCCAAGCCCATTTTATATATATTTTATTTATTGTACAAAATTAAATTGTTTTTATAATTAAATAAATCTTCCAAATTGCATGCCTGATACAGATAATGTGTTTTATTACCGTGTGCAATTGGGGGTATTATTTATTTGGAATATTAAAAAGAAACACAACAAAATTGATTCGGTATCATTGGTCTACATCGGATTAAAAAAATAATAACAATTAATCAGATTCTATTGTAAACACGCACAGTACGCATGCGCACTTCGATAAAGTGAAAACAGGAAGTTGATCGGGGGGAAGTCGCTACTGTTACAAAATAAAATGAAAGTCGAAAACCTTAAAAATGTATTAATTTTTTTTCGTGAAAATAGATGAAGGTAATATAATATATGGATGGATGAATATAGTGTAATATTTTTGAGATGATTATGATCTTGCATTGGCGGTTAAGTAGAGGAGACATGGACTTCAGCGTGGATCTACAAGAGCTTTATTTTGTAAGCAAATGCGCCACAGCGTCAAATCTGGTCTTTAAACAAAATCATGATTTATTCGTTATCAAAATATACATATTCATATTTTACATATATCATATTATTTGTGCATTATGGACAAGCGATGCACCGAAAATTCGGTCATATTAAATACAAACCGAAACCAAACGTGATGAAATATCCATTTCCGCTGGCGACTGCGTTTTTCTGGCGCACACGAGTGACAAAGGATCAGATTTGAAGCACTTTGGGGCGTTTGGACTGGCAAAAAATCTCATCTGTGTCACTTAAGAGCAAAAAAAAAATCTTGATTTGGTGTGCAGTGTAAACGGGGGCTTGGCTAACTATGGGCAATGATAGCAAACGGCCACTAGAGGGCGCTGTCCGTTGTGAACAAAGACATGGCGGACGACCGCAAACAAGCCAGTTTTAGCTTTGAGATAGATTTTTGGAGTTTGAGTTTGAGTTTATTTGGAACATGCATGCATACAACATGATAATCACAATCTCCAGCTACTCTCTTCAATATGAGATTAGTTAATCATATTCCTTTTCTTTAACTGTTGCTCAAACTTGTGTTCACTTCCTGTTCTCAATTTAGTCACAATATACTCCAGGAGTAATCACAATAAAAAGAATCAATAAATAAATAATTCTCGGTAAAGCAAGTTACATTTCATATGGTGAGATGAGTATGATTATTTTGAAAATGAATGGATGGATGGATAAAATAAATTCAGAATGTTTATCATGGTTCTTCTTTGTACTTTGCAAACACTTGAAGTATGTGATTTATTTATTTTTTTATTTTTTTAATTGAACAACATATATACATTTATAATTCACTCAACAGTCAAGGCACTTTCCACAAAAAGGAAATAAAACAAAAGCAAATACAGATAGAGTATTAAATAATGATAATAAAAATATATTATTTATTTTTGGTTTAAGTACTTGACACTTTTTTTACACTTTTTGGCTCCCGCTGTTTCCGACATTTACAAAGTAATTAGCTACCGGCTGCAACTACTGGAAGAGTATTACAGGGTTACTCTGCCGAGCTCTAGAGAGCACCGACACTCGGCGGCAACACTTTTGGGAACTGAGTAGACACATTTTTGAAGCTTTTCAGGTGGGATTCTTTCCCGTTCTTGCTTGATGTACGGCTTAAGTGGTTCAACGCTCTGGGGTCTCCGTTCTGGTATTTTAGGCGCCACACATTTTCCATGGGAGACAGGTCTGGACTACAGGCAGGCCAGTCTAGTACCCGCCTTCTTTTACTACGAAACCACACTGTTGCAACACGTGGCTTGGCATTGTCTTGCTGAAATAAGCAGGGGCGTCCATGATAATGTTGCTTGGATGACAATATATGTTGCTCCAAAAGCTGTATGTACCTTTCAGCATTAATGGTGCCTTCACAGATGTGTAAGTTACCCATGCCTTGGGCACTAATGCACCCCCATACCATCACACATGCTGGCTTTTACACTTTGCGCCTATAACAGTCCGGATGGTTCTTTTCCTCTTCGGTCCAGAGGACACAACGTCCCCAGTTTCCAAAAAACAATTTTGAAATGTGGACTCGTCAGACCACAGAACACTTTTCATCAGTTCATGATTCAAAAGCTCAGGCCCAGTAAAGCCGGTAACGTTTCTGGGCGTTGTTGATAAATGGCTTTTGCTTTGCATAGTCGAGTGTTAACTTCTCTTTGGTCCAGAGGACACGACGTCCACAGTTTACAAAAAATGTTTTTGAAATGTGGACTCGTCAGACCACAGAACACTTTGCATCAGTCCGTGATTCAAAAGCTGAGGCCGAGTGAAGCCGGAAGCGTTTCTGGGTGTTGTTGGTAATTGATTGATTGATTGAAACTTTTATTAGTAGATTGCACAGTACAGTACATATTCCGTACAATTGTCCACTAAATGGTAACTCCCCAATAAGTTTTTCAACTTGTTTAAGTCGGGGTCCAGGTAAATCAATTCATGGTAAATGGCTTTTGCTTTGCATAGTCGAGTTTTAACTTCTCTTTGGTCCAGAGGACACGACGTCCACAGTTTCCAAAAAACAATTTTAAAATGTGGACTCCTCAGACCACAGAACACTTTGCATCAGTCTTTGTTTCAAAATGCAGGCCCAGTGAAGCCGGTAGCGTTTCTGGGTGTTGTTGATAAATGGCTGTTGCTTTGTATAGTAAAGTTTTAATTTCTACTTGCAGCGACAATATCACGGACACTCAGCAGCAACACATCATTTGCAGACCATTGCTGGTTTGCGGAAAAATATTTTTAACCGAAATAGGTGAAATTATATCATCTCCCACGGCACAGTGGTTGAAAAACACTGTTCTAGCTAGTTGATGCTTCCCACTTGGAGCTTTGACACGACACGCACACGCCACGTTAATCCTCTTAAGAGGAAGAGCTTACCCACCTCGACAGTGGACTCAGATCACCTCCGGTTTCAAAAGGCGTGTGACAGCCCGCCCTGTTGTGACGTCACGGTGGGCGCTGGTTGCAAAATCAGTGCGTGGCAGTCAAGTCACTTTTTTTGCGTGGACATCCTGCAAACAAACATCTGGACTTTGGGCACTGGAAGAAAGAAATGTCCGACGACGACACGCGGCAGGGAAAAGCTCCGAACTGCCGTCGTGGGCGAGGTGCATGAGAGCCAGGACCCACGCCAGGGACTTTCTGCAAGACTTCCTGCTAGACCTTCTGCAAGACCTTCTACAAGACCTTCTGCAAGACCTTCTGCAAGACCTTCTGCAAGACCTTCTGCAAGACTTTCTGCAAGACTTCCTGCAAGTTTCCCCCGACCTCGTCCAGCCTCCATGGATCAGTCCGTGGCCATCCAAGACTCCCTGCAAGGCTCGGAAAACTGCGTGCTAGTATCCTTTCTTGATGTGTTTGTGACACTAAAATAGAGGGATTTACTTTCTTGATCTGCATGTTAAAGACGCCAAATTGTTATTTATATTTATATAATTTAGATATGAATTGGAGGGAGTAAAAAAAAAAGAACATTTATGTGGTGGGAGCGCGTTTAGGACACGTTTGCAAGTTTTTTTTTGTTTTTTTTAGTCTTTTACTAGGAGGGCAGCCAAGTTTGGTAGTAACAACTTTTGACCACTAGATGTCACTGTTGCTCCAACAACGTTCGTTCAGGACACTTCACTCCTGTGTTCCATCCATCCATCTTCTGCCTATCCGAGGTCGGGTCGCGGGGGCAGCAGCCTAACAAATATGTTGTCTTTGTAGCATATTCAACTGAATATGGCTTGAAAAGGATTTGCAAATCATTGTATTCTG
>NC_084621.1:6492247-6494747 GCF_033978795.1 Nerophis ophidion
TTAAATTTTCTATCCTTTTTTTAAAAATGCTCCAGGAAGCCATGAGGGCGGCACTAAAAAGGCACAGGTGTTATTTAACAAGTATTCTTTTTATATGTTTGGCCATTGTAACATTACAAACAGTTTGAACAGTAACACTGTGTGATTACAGTAAAATAAAACACTGTACATTCATCAAGTGATTTTTTGATAGAGCCCGTGTAACACAGTTTGAGAATCACCGTTATATTTTATTTTACTCACTTACACTATTTATTTTCCTTACTATTACTAATTTAACTCAGTTTGACTCACTTGTGTGTGTTTGGGTTCTTTCAGGCGCTAGCCTAAACAGCATGTTAGCATTGATTAGCTTGCAGTCATGCACTGACCAAATTATGCCTGATTAGCACTCCAACAAGTCAATAACATCAACAAAGCGCAACCTTGGTGCATTCACGTACAGTATAAAAGTTTTGGTGCACAAAATGAGACCAAGAAAGAGTGGAAGATTTTACATGTAACAGTTCCACGATGGTGAGTTCAAGAACCGCCGAAATTAGTAGGACAAAACGATGTTCATTAGTGCAGCATACACACAAACATATTAAACAGTGGGCTTTCTAACAATCCTGAAGGTTTGTGTCATGTTTGTACTCAAACAAAAAACATATTAAAACAAAAAAATATATTTTTCCTTCATCTTTTTCCATTTTCAATCCTTTTTTTGAAAAAATGCTCCAGGGAGCCACTAGGGCGGCACTAAAGAGGCACAGGTGTTATTTAACAAGTATTCTTATTATATGTTTGGCCATTGTAACATTACAAACAGTTTGAACAGTAACACTGTGTGATTACAGTAAAATAAAACACTGTACTTTCATCAAGTGATTTTTTGATAGAGCCCGTGTAACACAGTTTGAGAATCACCGTTGTATTTTATTTTACTCAGTTACACTATTTATTTTCCTTACTATTACTAATTTAACTCAGTTTGACTCATTTGTGTGTGTTTGGGTTCTTTCAGGCGCTAGCCTAAACAGCATGTTAGCATTGATTAGCTTGCAGTCATGCACTGACCAAATTATGCCTGATTAGCACTCCAACAAGTCAATAACATCAACAAAGCGCAACCTTGGTGCATTCACGTACAGTATAAAAGTTTTGGTGCACAAAATGAGACCAAGAAAGAGTGGAAGATTTTACATGTAACAGTTCCACGAGATTGAGTTCAAGAACCGCCGAAATTAGTAGGACAAAACGATGTTCATTAGTGCAGCATACACACAAACATATCAAACAGTGGGCTTTCTAACAATCCTGAAGGTTTGTGTCATGTTTGTACTCAAACAAAAAACATATTAAAACAAAAAAATATATTTTTCCTTCATCTTTTTCCATTTTCAATCCTTTTTTTGAAAAAATGCTCCAGGGAGCCACTAGGGCGGCACTAAAGAGGCACAGGTGTTATTTAACAAGTATTCTTTTTATATGTTTGGCCATTGTAACATTACAAACAGTTTGAACAGTAACACTGTGTGATTACAGTAAAATAAAACAATGTACTTTCATCAAGTGATTTTATACACAGTTTGAGAATCAGCGCTATATTTTATTTGACTCACCTTCACCAGTTATTTGACTTCCTATTACTGATTTAGCTCAGTTTGACTCATTTGTGTGTGTTTTGGGTTCTTGCAGGCGCTGACACCCGAGTGAGAGTGAGCTACAAGGAAGAGAATTTGGAGCTGGTGCTGCCTTTCGGGTCCCACTCGCGGCTCTTCCTGGCCGAGGTCATCAGGGCGTGGAGCGGTAGGTTGACTTGATCACGTGACACAAGAACACGGGAAGTCGCCGGAAAGAACGGAAGAGATATACGTCCAGGTCAAACTGTCTCCATTGTAAACAACTAATAGTCAGGGATTGAACCCTGACTACTCAGGACCTTCGTATTGTGAGGCAGACGCACTAACCCTTCTCCCACCGTGAAGACGAGTCATATGATTATTATTTTTTTTCTTTCTAAATGGAAAACCCTTCCTTGTGGTCTACATAATCTTCCTAAGGCCCAAGCTGTTTGTTTACATGTTTTTGTTATTTATCTTTGCTATTTACTTATTGGACCCTAATTAAAATACAAAATAAAAATCATCTTTTGATCTGAGGTATTCAGTCCATAAGTACACAAATGTGTACTTCATGTTTAGTGACATGCTAATTCTTATTTTTACACCTATTTTCCAAATGCCATTGTATGTAATACTCTTCTGACACCACCAGATGGCAGTATAAGTGTCCACATAAGTGGCCCTGAGAACCCAATTCAGTAGTGTACACAATTTTGGAAATGAGAGCTAAAAGGTGCTGTCCACACATGTGGCCACTAAGTCTTTAGAGGGTTTTTTTAACATGTAATGTTGGTTCTTTGGTCAAAATGTTGCATAGATTATGTTTTGCTGATCCTCTTGAAGCCGCTTCCTGACAGTCGCTTCCGGATGCGGTCTTATTTACGTGTCTCCAC
>NC_084621.1:6499747-6572247 GCF_033978795.1 Nerophis ophidion
TAGTTTCCTCAGTTCCCAAACGTTTATTGAGTGTTGTTAAAAGAAAAGGTGATGTAATACAGTGGTGAACATGCCCTTTCCCAACTACTTTGGCACATGTTGCAGCCATGAAATTCTGAATTAATTATTTGCAAAAAAATAAATAAAGTTTATGAGTTCGAACATCAAATATCTTGTCTTTGTAGTGCATTCAACTGATAGGTTGATTGATTGATTAATTGATTGTATTTGTAGTGCATTCAACTGAATATGGGTTGAAAAGGATTTGCAAATCATTGTATTCCGTTTATATTTACGTCTAACACAATTTCCCAACTCATATGGAAACGGGGTTTGTAAATATATCGTTATTATAGTTTTTTTTTTCTTCTGTCTGAGCGTGTTTACGCTTGGATTGTTTTTGTTAAATGCATATTGCAAAGAAAGTGGAAGTGTCTTTGTCCACCGGTGGAGTGTCGACACAACTCCTCCCACCCGGGGAACAACTCCTCCCACCGGGGAACAACTCCTCCCACCCGGGAAACGTTAAGCCAGACCAGGTCTCAGTCGGCAGCTCCGTGGGACTGCGGTCCTCCCGCTTCTTCCTCCGCACCATGCGTGGCACCAGGGCGGGGACATGTCTACGGCGATGATAGACTCCGGTATGAGAAAGTTTAGTGTTTTATTTTCTTATTTCCGCCGAGGATGTTCCCGCGAACGACAGCTAATTTAAGCTAACTGGCTAGCCACCGGGCTAAAGGAAGTGGGTCGGAAACTAGCCGTCATTTTGGGCAGGAATTCGTCTAAAATGTGATAAATCTCACACACTAATGTATTAAAATGTCAGACACAATCTTAAAGGATTATTCCAATATCAAATGACAAAGATGCTACGGGATCGCTGGTGTTGTGATGCTAGCAGACAAGAATGCGTGTGATGCTAATAAAGTGCGGTTATGTCCACACTATTTCAGTCATTGAGACTCCATCTCAGTCTTCATTTGCGTCTTTTTTTAAATAAAATGTGCTCCATTTTCTGTTAATTTAACGTGTCTATCCCCGCTGCTGCCAGGAAGTAGGACACGGCGTGTTTATGGCCCATTGTTGTATTGATAAATAGAGTCGGTTGTGTAATATTGAACTTTGTGCATCAGTGTTTAAAAACCCCCCAAAAAACAGAAAGACTGATGTAAGAGATGACGTCAGCGTCTAATAAAGAGACATATTATCTGTCAAAATTGCAGATCAATTCCACCTTTGGTGTTTGGGTCAGTGGAACTCGTTTTCATTTTTTTTGTTAAAAGAAAAATGATAAAAACTAATTAATTTTTCCAAACTGAGACTCACTGACTGTGGCTCAATTTCTGTGAAGAACATATATCAGAATACATGTTTAATGCATACTTGCCAACCCTCCCGATTTTCAAGGGGAGACTCCCAAATTTCAGTGTCCATCCCGAAAATCTCCCGGGGCAAACATTCTCCCGAATTCTCCCGATTTCCACCCGGACAACAATATTGGTGTCGCGCCTTTAGCGTCCTCTACAACCTGCCGTCACGTCCACTTTTCAAACAGCGTGCCGGCCCAGTCACATAATGTATGCGGCTTTTACACACACATAAGTGAATGCAAGGCATACTTAAACAACAGCCATACAGGCCGTACAAACAATGTTAACACTGTTACAAATACGCGCCACACTGTGAACCCACACCAAACAAAAATGTAGGGGTGTAACAGTACACAAAAATTTTGTTTCGGTACGTACCTCGGTTTAGAGGTCACGGTTCGGTTCATTTTCGGTACAGTATAAAAACAAACAAATATAATTTTTGGGGTTATTTTTGTACCAAATTTGTAAACAATGGCTATATCCTTTTAATATTGGGAACACTATAATAATTCTGCCCACGTTAATCCACATTAAACTGCCTCAATTTGTTGCTTTGATTAAATAAAATGACAGAACTTTTCTTCTACATATAAAAAGTGCAACATTAAACAGTTTCAAGTCAACTCATCATGCTTGATTTATTACAGCCTGTAGTTGACTTTTATTATGTAAATGTTATATTTTTGTCAACATGTGATAGCAGGCACTCTGCCATTCAAAACTAGGCTGCTACATTACTAATGATCAATGTAACTATAGCAGAAAAATAGTACAATAGCAATAGGAGAGACTATTCATCCTGAAAATCTATGGAGTTCATGTTAGTTCATGTGAAATAACAGACAGACAGGGCTTTGCTACACCTTACGCACGCACACACAGCAAAATGAGCTAACGTAACGCTAAAAGCTAATTAGCCTTCACATCACCTCAAGCCAGAACTGTGAACTGCAGTTTAATTTTCTAAAATGTCAACGGGCTCATACTGATGTTTGTAATAGTTGTGACTGGAAAGTGTTTTTTATAATTTGGGGAGCGTACGATGTCCGCTGCTAAACACATGTCTGCTCGACAATGAAGCATTTACAACATGCGTTCTGAATACGCACTGCTGATTGGCTGTTACATCGCTCCGATTGGCTTTGTATGTAACCAATCAGAAGGTTGTGTGGGCGGGCAAATGCTGGATGCTCACTGCTCAGACAGAGGCAGAAAGCAGAGCAGCTTCTTAAGACTTTAGAATACAAACTCGTTCGATACACCCTCGTACCGAACTGAAACCCCCGTACCGAAACGGTTCAATACAAATACACGTACCGTTACACCCCTACAAAAACGACAAACACATTTCGGGAGAACATCCGCACCGTAACACAACATAAACACGACAGAACAAATACCCAGAAGCCCTTGCAGCACTAACTCTTCTGGGACACTACAATATACACTCCCCGCTACCACCAAACCTCCGAATTCAGAGGTCTCAAGGTTGGCAAGTATGATTTAATGACCACACATACACCCCCCTTCACATTTGTATTACATATAATAGAATAGAATGGACTTTATTATCATTATATTTGCATAAAATGAGAAATATGGGGTGAAATAAATAACAGAAGAGGTAATAAAGGAAAAAACTAACAAATTAAATAAAAAGACTACTATCCAAAAAAATAATAAACAATCCTGTACAATATACAAAACACAATAGAATACAAAATACTGCACAATATACAGAACAAGACAAGAGTACTGAAGTAATAAATAACAATCAGTGTCGGACGTATTGCACTCAAAAGGTAATATTGCACAGTAAGGTATTAGGGCCGGATATTGTGTAGGGGGAAATTATCATTGTTATAAGTTAGAGTTCAACATGGCGACAGCTCTGGGAAAGAAGCTGTCTCTGAGCCTGTTTGTTCTGGCTCTGATGCACCTGTAGCCCCTGCCCCATGGTAGCAGGTGGAACAGGTGGAAGCCAGGGTGTGTGCTGTCTTTGGTGATGCTTTTCTTTTTTAATATATTTAAGATGTGGAAATTGATGTTCTGTGTAACACACACACAGCAGGCCAAGACAGGAGGAGGACGGAGAGTAGGTACACAGAACATCAGAGGGTCAAATGTGCGAAAAAATGAGAGCAGACGGTGTTGACAAACAATGTTGCAACCTTGTGTGGGAACCACAGGTACAGAAACACAATAAAAGAATCCCTGCGGGATGCAGAAACTGGCAGAGAAATTTTCCCTGCAACGTTGATATTGTTTTTACTCAGCCAGCGTTTCTGGGTTTGATGGACCCGTTGCATTTTGTGATGTTTATGGGGATAAGGTAAACATCTGTTCAGTATTTTAACATAAAAGTGTTTGATTGTGAGGCATTAAAACCCACAAAATGCAACGGGTCCATCAGACCCACAAACGCTGCCTGAGTATCAACAATATGAACATAACACAAGGTTTAAACCAGTATTTTTCAACCACTGTGCCGCGGCATACTAATGTGTTGTGACATATTGTCTGCTGGGCCGTGGGAAATTATGCAACTTCTCCTAATTGGTCCCAGAAATAGTGTTTGCAAACCAATTATTATAATCTGCAAATAGTGTGCCGTTGCTTATTGTCTGTACTTTGTAAAACTCGACAGGGTAACCACGTAATACTCCATGTCAGTAAGAAACATGATGTCACCTACCTAGGTTCCATTCTAGAAGCTAATCTTTCCTGTGATAAAATGGCAACCTAGGTACTCAAAAAGGTCAATCAACAAAGGAGATTTCTCTACAGAATCTCCTCTCTGGTCAACAAAAGCACCATGAAGATTCTAGCCGGAATTTTCATTCAATCCCTTTTGGATTACACATGCACCTCCTGGTACCCCAGCACCTCCAAAACCCTCAAATCTAGACTCCAAACATCCCAGAACAAGCTAGTCAGGTTACTTCTAGACTTCTAGACCTCCACCCCAGATCACACCTGACTCCAACCCACTTCTCCAAAGTGGGCTGGCTCAGGGTGGAGGACAGAGTAAAACCTTTTGCACTGAGCTTAGTCTATAAAATGTATATTTTCTATATTCATAAATGTGCATTGTGTCATGTTACAAATTTACAACATATATAACAAAAGGCAACTTCCTTTCAAGCTTATTTTTGTGTCCATTGGGTCAGGCGAAAGTTAAGTCGGAGAAAATGCAGTCGTTTATAAATAACTTCATGTTTCTCTGCGGCCCGGTAGCAAATGTGTCACTGACTGGTACCGGTCCCCGGACCACTGGTTGTAAATGACTGGTTGGCAGGTGTGAACAAACACAAGTCAACAATCGCCACCAATGTGTTAAAGAACAACACAGAAAGCAGACTAAAAGAACACTTCCTGCACCAGCAGTTTTAGCTAATAAGATTTTTTTTTTTACTGTCTACGAGTCTTTGTGATCAAATAGTACATGCATTTATTTGGCCATTTTATTAAATTTTGAAAGCATTGCCTTGGAAAAAACTATCAGAGTTTTCATGCAAAGTGTCACCTCACTGGTTGCTAGCAGGAAATAGGAAGATAGTGCAGGACCATTTATTTTATCTGTTTAGATTTAACATATTGATATTGAAGACTACCCTTTTAAGGCAATTATCTACATCCATCCATCCATTTTTACAGCTTGTCACTCTCAAGGGTAGTGGCGGTTGCCGGAGCCTATCCCAGCTGCACTCATATGTATGTATTATAAAAACATTGTAGTATTGCACATCCATTAGTTTTAACATTCTAAGGCAGGGGTGTCAAACAGGTTTTATGCGGCCCGTGGGATGAGTTTGCTAAGTATAAAAACGAGCCAAAATTTTGGAATGAAAGAAACTGCTGTTCTGAATGTGTCCATTAGATGTCGCAATAACAATTCTTTGTATCTTTGTAGATCATGCTACATATGTAAAAGAAATAAAAACTAAACCACATGTTAGTGCACAAGTGGAGGAAAATGAGCAAACTACATCCTGTAATTTGATTTTGATATCTTTTTTTTAATCTTGATAGATTGAAAATTAACACCAAATGAGTTGACTGATGAACATTATCACATAGTTTAGTCAGAACGTATTAATAATGCCAAATAAAGATAGAATAACATGTAAGTGTAAAAACAACACACAATATGATATGTACATTTTCAGAATGTGCTTGTTCTGTTTTTAAACAAAGAAAACAATCTGACGTTGACTTAATTTTTAAGTTACCGTGCCGTGATTTTACCAGACCGGCCCACTTGGGAGTAGATTTTTCTGGACTCCCCTGTTCTGAAGCTATTTGAACTCTCAGAGTCATTCACCTGATCGCCATGTTCAGGTCAGCACCCCACCTTAAATAGATGGAAACTGTCCGCCAGGATGAAAATACTAACTTGTAGCTCCGTGTGTTACGGTAGACATGTTTAAAACAACACACACACACCAGCCTAGAGCAGACAGGGCATATTAAGTCCACAGTGTTGTTTAAGGAAGTTCTGAAATGAAGAAATATTTTTTGAAAATGTATGTTCAGTTTAGTATGTAATATAAAATAATAATAATATAAAATCTCTTTTGTTTAAACAAAGCCCTAATAAATTCCAGGTTCTCTTTACTAGTAGGTGAATAAACATCCCTATTAAGTAATTGAGGAAATACATTTTTTTATTACCCCTCACTGCACAGTAGCACGAATTGCACAATGTTTGACTCCTACTGATGAAGCATTTCCATTGCACAGTATTGTTCTTTTTAAAGTCGTTCATTTCATCCTTGACCGCCCATGTTTATTTCCTGTCCAAGCGCACTGCTTCAATGGCATTTCACTGTTTTCCGTCAGTTATCCCGACCCAACGAGGGCACACCTCTTGTGTCCTTCCTGTTCCACGTCAAACAGATCTAATGCTGCTTACTTTCACCTTTTACAGCGCTGACTTGACTTGACTAGAAAATGCAGCTGGGGAGGTCGGTTTTTGTCTGGTTTAAGTCCGGGGCGCCTGAAAGGCTGGTGTAGAGTTAATTTCCTGACCAAAAGAGCATGGCTTTTCTTTGCAGGAGTAGCCCAGCCAGCTGTGTTGTCCTGCCAAGCTGCAGAAGACAGAGGCAATGCTGTCTCACCCATTAGTTGCAACCTATTTAGGATGCTGAGACTCTAACTCGAAGCGCTCTCTGGACACTACATTTGGTAAACATGCACAGAAAGATAAATGCAGTAGCTGCAACTGCATGTTAATTATTGTGGGTTAATTAGTGATGTAACTGTTAATTATAGTGGGACTTGCACCCCGTTATTTTGTGCAGGTGTACTTCATCTTGTCAGGGAATTTTTGGTTCATTATTGATTCCTCCCTTCTGCTCTTTGCCCACAGATAAACTGTCAGACAAGAAAAAGGGAAGCTTGGAAGGGCAAAAGACTTCCAACAGTGGGACGCACATCACTCGAGCACATTACGACCCTGAGAGGTAAAGTGTTCCTAAGTAATTGCATTATTCCGTTTACAGAAGCAAGCTCATACCAAAGGCATTCTAATGAAAGACTATTGGAGTGTTTTGTCACTGAGACTCACTAAATAGGATGCAAATTTGCTATTTTGCAATCTACGGTTAAAACTGTGTGTGAAAATGTAAAGACTATGCAATGTTTCCCAGGTAACTGCAGTCCCTTGTGGCGCTTAAAGGGGACCTGCACTTTTTTTCCCATTCACAATCCCTATCGGACAGGAACACATGTTTTTTGATTTTTTTTTTATGCATTCTAAGTTAGTAAAATCTTTGAGGTGGCGACTTGTCCAAGGTGTACCCCGCCTTCTGCCCGATTGTAGTTGAGATAGGCACCAGCGACCCCAAAGGGAAATAAGCGGTACAAAATGGATGGATAAATAAGTTAGTAAAATACAGCAAGTACAAAGTGGTTGAAAATGGGAGGACACTGTTCCGCCCTTAAAGCCTTTAAAAAACCGCCAACAGTACTCCATTTACATCTCGTGACCTAGATACTGACCAATTATTTGCAATATTGTTCTTATAAGCGATAACACAGAGAAACTCATTTTAGCGGCGCATTGATCACAGAGCGCTGACCGGCTTATCCTGCTATGTTGATACATTGAGCTGGCGAACTGCTGCTGTTGTTGCATTGCTTCTGAGCTGGTGAAAGTTCATTCTCGAATACAAATCATGCCTCTCGCCTGGGTAGTTCAAGGACGTGGCCCAAGAACCGCGTATCGTATTTTTCGGACTATAAGTCGCAGTTTTTTTTCATAGTTTGGCCGGGGGTGCTACTTATACTCAAGAGCGACTTATGTGTGAAATTATTAACACATTACCGTAAAATATCAAATAATTAGGGCTGCAACTAACGATTAATTTGATAATCGATTAATCTGTTGATTATTACTTTGATTAATAATCGGATAAAAAAAGACAAACCACATTTATATCCTTTCCAATACTTTATTTTAAAAAACCCGCATACTGGCACCATGTCCTTTCGACGTGCCAAACATAGAAATAACAAGGCAAGGGTTAGAAAAATTTTATTTTTTTATAAAGTGCACCATTGTCATGCACAATAGCAATCATTTTGCTTAGGGGAATATCAAACCTGCCTACTACCTATTCCAACCACTCTGCAATGTTGGATGCTGAATGTCTTTCCTCTAGTGGCATGGTCGTAAGGCAGATTGACTTCATGTTCCATTCGTCTCCAATGTAGTGGCATGTATTGCCAAGGTGGCTACACTTGTCCACACATCAGTGATCAGAAGAATTTTGCTCTGGGTGGCTTTAATGTCAGTTTACACAGCTTGAAATGTCTGCTCATACTTCCTCTCCATCAGTTTCGTAAAATGGGTCCTCGAGGGAAGAGTGTAACCAGGTTTGAGAACGTAAATCATTTTTCTGAAACCGTCATCCTCCACCATTGATAGTGGCCTCATGTCAGTTAGCAACATATTTAGGACACTATCAGTAAATGCAGCCGCTTGCTGTGGTGTGCACACCTTCCTTTGTACCAAGTCTAATGCTGGCTTCTTTCTTTCTGAAATGAGAGAAACCATATCATGAACGTACATAGTAGCAACATTTACATGTAACTCAATACATACTTAGTTGATTTATTTAATAATTTCTGATGTAAAAGGCACATTTTTTCATATCATGGTGACTGCTGCCTTGTTTTTGTTGTTATATTTTTATTTTTACTGTTATATTTTTATTCTTACATTGCTTTTTTATTTCTATTCTTATTGTAATTTTTTTTAATTTTCTTTCCATTTAAACCCCAGTTATTTACTTTTTAAATGCGATGTCAATTCTGTACGCTGCTGGAAACTCTCTGAGGGAATCAATAAAAGTAATTATCTATCTATCTATCTATCTATCTATCTATATATCTATCTAATTACACCACCACGTTAAAAAAAAGCTACATGAAATAAATGGACATTGAGGATGCAGCGTACAACATAAATAACACAGAAATGTAACTCATCAGATCAGAACTGGGTCAGATATTGTAGACCTTTCTGTTGTGAATAATAAAGGATTCATTTTAGGCTGCCTGTGAATAATAGCATGAAATATTCCAGCACTTTCATAACATTTATATTACTAAAGCGTCACACAAATATAATATAGCTTTATTGGGTCTGGCTACATTGATCCATTATGAAACCAACCTGATATATTTCTGTCCGTTTATTGCCTTAAACAAATCACCTCGTTAACAATATATTAAAAACACACAAAGACGGACACAACGGATCAATGTACTTGGACTGTGGACTTAAAAAGTTACGTACCGTGAGTTCTCTTCATCCATGGATCCAACATGCTTCCTCTTAAGGTGCTGCCGAAGCGATGTCGTAGTTCCGTGCCACGTGAGGTCGATGCTGCACGTTTTGCAGGAAACGGTCTTCTTTGCAGTCTTTAGGATGAAGAATTCCCACACTTTTGACGACTCAGGTCGTAGACTTTTCTCCATTGCACTTACACTATCGCTCCTGCATACATCCAACGAATCGATGACTAAATTAATCGCCAACTATTTTTATAACCGATTTTAATCGATTTAATCGATTAGTTGTTGCAGCCCTACAAATAATATTATTGATCTCATTCACGTAAGAGACTAGACGTATAATATTTCATGTCATTTATGGATTAGGGGTGACAGATTGTTTGTAAAGATATAGCATGTTCTATATGTTCTAGTTATTTGAATGACTCTTACCATAATATGTTAGGTTAACATAGCAGTTGGTTATTTATGCCTCATATAACCTACACTTATTCAGCCTGTTGTTCACTATTCTTTATTCATTTTAAATTGCCTTTCAAATGTCCATTTTTGGTTTTGGGTTTTATCAAATAAATTTCCCCAAACAATGCGATTTATACTCCAGTGCGACTTATACATGTTTTTTTCTTCTTTATTATGCATTTTCGGCATGTGGGACTTATACTCCGGAGCGACTTGTACTCTGATAAAATACCGTAGTTGGTAAACTTTGACTTTCAATTTAGACTTGGAGATGGTGAGAAAGACACAAAACTAAGGTTGTTCGCAGCACCTTTTTGTTTTTGTCTTTTTTGAACCCTTTGTGAGAATAATGAATCCCAATGAGAGCAGACATTGTACAGTAAGTGATGTTTTTTTATATTATTATTATCGTAGGAAAAAAAACGTTTGATCTGTTCACATTAACCCACCTTTAGTACAGTATGGGTAATATCACCTTATCTCTGCCATTTTTTATAAGTTAAAGGTTATCTGAGATATTTTTTAATGTTGTTGTATGTACCTGGGTTACGCACATTTCCTCATAACGGCCCCATTATTCATCTAACATTTATCGTGCACCCCTAGAATAAAATAACACAATTAACAATACCCAAAATATGTCGAGCTGCATTCAGTTTTTCAATTTCCAGCAGCCATTTCGGCCAATAAAGAAGACATACAAGCCGGAACAGTAGATCCGTCATTTGTTTACCTATTGCAGACCTCATGAGTGACATTAACAGGCAGTAGTTAATTTTCTATTGGTCCACTGCACGTTTTTATATTTAAAATCCTCTATGACGCAAAGTCTGGGAAGCTGAGAAATGTACTAACCTGACTGGGCTATTCTGTGTCAGTACTGTTTACACAGAACAGCAACACAGGCTGAGAACATGTCCTCATTTGCAGGCGGTGGGAAAAATGTTACATAATGGAATGTGGAATAAATACAAATTTAAGACACAATCCTCTCAAAACCTATGATTATCCCAGCTGGTCGATTGTGAAAAGTGCATCCAGTTCTAGAAGAAACAAGAACAGAGTGGATGAGGAGGAAAAAAAGATGACAAATGCAAAAATATTGTCTTTCCACATGTATCATGTCCACCCGAGAAACTCAGAAGAACTTTTCACCAACACAACATCCAAGTACACTTCGAGCAAGGCAATACCCTGAGACAGAGACTGGTGCATCCTAAAGACCGGACACCCTATAGCCACAAAAACAAGCTGGTGTATGCTATCCTGTGTAATATTGAATGCACTGCTTCATATATTGGAGAAACAAAACAACTAACAAGCCGATGCATGGCACAGCAACAATGGGTAAAGTCTTTAGGCCAAGACTCAACTGTCTACCTGCACCTCAGGGAGAAAAAGCACTCCTTTGAGAACAAAAATGTACAGATTCTGGAAAGATAGGACGGATGGTACGAAATACGAGTGAGGGAAGCCATCTGTCAAGGTTGAAGAATCATCCCCGAACAGAGGAGGTGGTCTGCAGCACCATCTATATCCCACGTACAACACTGTCCTTTCAACCATTCCTAAAATACTCTGCAATTTTAGCCTCCAACAAATAACAGGAGTTACAAACTTTCTGGTCACAGACGCTCCTTTGTGCCATTTGTTTACAACTGAATGGAATGTCACCGTGGGTGATTCTGACTATTTTGGGCGGTTTGTGGTCGATCCACAGCGGTCGTTCTGCCACACACTTTTGTCAATCCTAACGAGGGGAAATTACACTTCAACACAGTTGTTGGCTTTGACAGTAGGAATGCTCGTTTGCATCAAAACAGTTGTTTTTCTCACCACGATAGGGCGAAATCATCCTTGCCCAGGCACACCATGCTGGTATTGGAGTATATATATGTGGGGTTTTGGCACCAGCCGCTAGACCTGACCAATCTCAAACTAGATCTGACCAATCTAAGTGGATGAGCATAACCTGATGAAGCATACTTGGACGAGAGGCGAAATGTCTGAGACTTAGACTTCCTTTTTATTGTCATTCAAATTTGAACTTTACAGTGCAGATAAGAACACAATTTTGTTGCATTAGCTCATGGTAGTGCAGGGTAAAAAAGCAATAAGGTGCAGATATAAATACATAGATTACTGTACAGAAAAATATATTGCACTTTTGCATATGCATCCACGTTTATTGATGTATGTTATATTGTCTTTATATTCCAGCGAGTTAATCCATTTTGGGGGGAATTGCGGGGATTATTATGATGCGTTCAAGAGTCTTTTTTTTTTTTTAAGACAAACCAAACAGTCCAGTTGCGTGAATGCCCTCAGATGCCATACTCCATGCATAAATATTGAAGTACGGTGTATCCAAACCACTGTGCCATGCCATGTCCGTGTGCTGTGAGAAATTTGTATCGACAACGATTCGATTTGAATCATAATTTGTGGTTGCCGATACGATTCAGGGATTATATTCGATTATCTTGAACGAAAAAGTCTGAATCGATTCAGTGAGTTCAAGTCAATTCTGTAACTTTGTTGCCAAAAATTGAACCTGTGAAGTAAATACCACGTTCACGTCACTGCAGGTGAAGATTCCAATATTCCTGTTATTTCTTGTAAGGGATTTAGGTATACATTAATTAGGGCTCTAAACAATCACGTAAACAACAATTAATGGCCGATGCATTCACATCTTTTTTGCTTCATCCAACTTTAAATTGAATGAACTAGAGGAAACCTATTCTGCTCTTGTGTTCAGTATTCAAGGAATTTTCAATAAAACCAACATTTTAGCAGTAGATGCACCTGCACTACTCATTTTGTATATCAACATAAAAATAATACAATAACAATGTCAAAAATAAAGTGCGGGCAACATCTCTTCATGATGAATTAACAGTAGGTTTTAACTGCTACTTTTTCCTGTTGTTTTTCAACATAGAACTAATACAAAATGTGTATATATATATATGTATATATATATATATAAAGGGAAGTTTAACCAAATGTCTTCAGGTCAAATTAGCAGTGGTTTGAACTAGGGCTGGGCGATATAGCCTTTTTTTAATATCTCGATATTTTTAAGCCATATCGCGATATTTTGCCTTGGCCTTGAATGAACACTTGATGCATATAATCACAGCAGTATGAAGATTCTAGGTGTCTACATTCAAACATTCTTCTTCATACAGCAATAATATATGCTACTTTCAAACTTTCATGCAGATAATGAAATCACAACTAAGTCAATTTAGCAAAACTTTATTTATTAAACAGTTATTAAGCAGTGGCACAAACGTTCATGTCATTTCCAAAACAGAAAGTGCAAGATGGACCCTATGCTGTTTTTCTTGGGAATTCATTCTTCCTTCAATAGCACCTTGTTTCTCTCGTATTACCACTTGCACGGCTCTGCTAGCATCACAGCTAACGTTACCCATGCTGCTACCTCTCTGCTGGGTGAGGGCGTATACGTATGTGACGTATGAGGTGACAGTATGTGACGTATGTAAGAAGGTGCGCCTGCTTGTCTGTGAGGAGGAGACACAGGAAAGAGCGAGAAGAGCCTGTAGTGTAATGGCCGCAGTTAAAAGCAACTGCGTGAGAACGTATACTCCAATATCACGATATAGTAATTTTCTATATCGCACAGAGACAAACCCGCGATATATCATGTATATTGATATATCGCCCAGCCCTAGTTTGAACTGATGTTTACTACTCCCACTTTAATAAACAGCAGTGCAGTAATATCTAACAAAAGAGCAGGTGTAACCAACTAATACTTTGTGCTGCCAGTGTGTTGTGGAAATTCCATGGCGCCTTACTAGCTGGTTTGAGAGATTTGTCGTGTTGCCGTTGGATTTTACAAATCCTACAAGCAGTTAGCGTGCAAGAGCCTAAATGTTCTCACACACTGGACTGCAATGGTGGCCAATTCCTCATTCGTCTGATTCTATATGGTATCAGAGCGGTAGCCGCATGGGTAATGTTAGCTGTGATGCAAGCGGAGCCGTGCGAGTGGTAATACGAGAGAAAGAAGGTGCGAATCTTGTAACATATGAAGGAAGAATTAATTCGCAAGAAAAACAGCACGGGTCCATCGTCTGTCGGTGGTTTGGCTTCAAGTGGGAATATGTCGAACAGACAACCGTAACTTGTCAAGTATGGGGCATAATTGTGGCTACAAAAAGTAACATTACTGCTAATATGTAGCATCATTTGAAAAGTCACCTGCTAGAGAATGACGAGTGCTTACTCCGCATGTCGACATCTCCATTCGGTGCCATAATAATGTCTACAGGAACCTACCACATAGCGAAGGATGAACACTATTTGATTTCCTATTATACAGCTCATTCTTATTTGACACTTATTGAAATATCTTGTGTGACATCATGCACAAAAGTGCACTTTATTTGTTTTAATCTATTGTAGTGGTGTTCTGTACAAAAAGTGCAATTTAATTTAGTGTTTTTTTGATATGTTGTCTTAGTGACATCATGCACAAAAGTGCACTAATGGCTTGTTTTAAAATGTCTCTGACAATCTTGCACTTTCTGTTTTGGAAATGTCATGAATGTTTGTGCCACTGCTTAATAAATACAGTTTTGCTAAATTGACTTAGTTGTGATTTCCTTCTCTGCATGAAAGTTTAAAATGAGCATATTAATGCAGTATGAAGAAGAATGTTTGAATGTAGACACATAGAATCCTCATACCGGTGGCCATGTACTGCTTGCCTGTGTATCGGCTGGGGACATCTCTGCGCTGCTGATCCGCCTCCGCTTGGGATGGTTTCCTGCTGGCTCCGCTGTGAACGGGACTCTCGCTGCTGAGTTGGATCCGCTTTGGACTGGACTCTCGCGACTGTGTTGGATCCATTGTGGATTGAACTTTCACAGTATCATGTTAGACCCGCTCGACATCCATTGCTTTCCTCCTCTCTAAGGTTCTCATAGTCATTATTGTCACAGACGTCCCACTGGGTCATTATTGTCACCGATGTCCCATTGGGTGTGAGTTTTCCTTGCCCTTATGTGGGCCTACCGAGGATGTCGTGGTGGTTTGTGCAGCCCTTTGAGACACTAGTGATTTAGGGCTATATAAGTAAACATTGATTGATTGATTGATTGATTACATGTATCAAGTGTTCATTCAAGGCTAAGGCAAAATATCGAGATATATATTGTGTATGGCGATATGGCCTAAAAAGATCGAGATACTAAAAAAAGGCCCTATTGTGCTGTCAAATCGCTCCAATGATGTGCCTTGGCTCAATAAAGGTTGGGAAACACTGGAATATAATACTAACACACACTGGTGAAAAGTGAATGGTGTGAAGTTCCTTGCAAAGTTAGCATTGTAACATCCAGGAATACATTCCCAGGCCTTGTTTGTAGTACATTTTTATGTTTTGAGCTGCATCAACTAAGCTCCGCATTCCACTGCTGCCATACTTGAGCTGATCTTCAAAGATGGAGCTAAGTTACAGCATATTAGTGGCCATATTACACCCCTCCCCCCTTTTCTCTCTGCTACATATTGACAACACAGAAATAGAGCTCGACTGCATACCAGCTCTGGTTGCCGTCTGCATTTGGGCAGTTAGCCTGTCTCTCATGACGTCGCATCATTCCGAGACGAGCGCTGTGTTATGTCAGAATGTATCAGGATGCAAACTAGCATGTCAGAAGGGCTGAGCAGAGTCCCCCATCTCACTTTGCCTCTCTTCCCTTTGTTTTTAGCCAGGGCATCTCCAGCCACGAGGACCGGGATGACCTGGTGCGCTTCTCCAGCCACACCACCTCCAACAAAGCACACATTCTAGCCATGCCACAGTTTGGCCTGCGAGACAACCTCATCAGGTGTGAGCTGCTGAAGAATGAGGAACTGTACATTTACCGAGAGCATTTCAGGTAGGTGGCACGCAGGTGGAAGGATTTGACATGAACACACAATGATGTTGCAGGCTTTCTGCGGGTCATTAAAAAACATTAAAAGTAGAGATGTCCGATGATGTTTTTTTGGCGATATCCAATATTGTCCAACTCTTAATTACCGATTCTGATATCAACTGATACATACAGTCGTGCAATTAACACATTATTGTGCCTAATTTTGTTGTGATGCCCCGCTGGATGCATTAAACAAATAAATAATAATACAATTATCATATTAGAACATTTTTTAAATTGTCTTTAATTCGAATTGTCTTTATTTTTTGATTCCTTTGGATGTGCATGAAAATATCTGCGGGAGGATATGTAGGGGAAGTAACCAGACTCAATTCATACGTGAAGCCAGAGTATATTTAAGCCTTTAGCCAAACACACACACACATACATACTATATGTATGTATGTGTATATATATATATATATATATATATATACTAAGACAGAGACTGGCAAATGTGTTATCGCATTAGCTAATGACGCAAGAGTCATTACATCACGATAGCGCGTACAAATATGCATGCTAACACTCCGACAGACATCACACATGGGACACCTTAGTAAATATAAACGGTTTTAGTTATACTGTAAAACTTACAAACATTGCTTGAAATGATTAATGAAGAGTTCATACAAAAATAAGCGCTATGGACGGCTGGAAGACTGAACGGCACGCCGGTAAATGGAAGGACACTGTAGCCCCTGCTATGAGCGAAATCCTCCAACAACCAAAGCACCAACATTGAAATACCCTTTTTTGATTGATTGAGACTTTTATTAGTAGATTGCACAGTACAGTACATATTCCGTACAATTGACCACTAAATGGTAACACCCCAATAAGTTTTTCAACTTGTTTAAGTCGGGGTCCACGTTAATTAATTCATGGTATATATCAGTGGTTCTCAAATGGGGGTACGCGTATCCTTTGGGGTACCTGAAGGTCACCGACGTCCCACTGGGTCATTATTGTCACCGATGTCCCACTGGGTGTGAGTTTTCCTTGCCCTTATGTGGGCCTACCGAGGATGTCGTGGTGGTTTGTGCAGCCCTTTGAGACACTAGTGATTTAGGGCTATATAAGTAAACACTGATTGATTGATTGATTGATGGCAAGGGGTACGTGAAATTTTTTTTTAGATATTCTAAAAATAGCAACAATTAAAAAATCCTTTATAAATACTGTATATTTATTGAATAATACTTCAACAAAATATGAATGTAAGTTCATAAAGTGTGAAAAGAAATACAACAATGCAATATTCAGTGTTGACAACTACATTTTTTGTGGCCATGTTCCATAAATATTGATGATAAAGATTTAGTTTTTTGTGAAGAAATGTTTAGAATGAAGTTGATGAATCCAGATGGATCTCTATTACAATCCCCAAAGAGGGCACTTTAAGTTGATCATTACTTCCATCCATCCATTTACTACCGCTTATTCCCTTTGGGGCTGCGGGGGGCGCTGGTGCCTATCTCAGCTACAATCTATGTGTAGAAATCTTTATTTATAATTGAATCACTTGTTTATTTTTCAACAAGACCACTACAAATGAGCAATATGTTTGCACTGTTATACAATTGAATAAATCAGAAACTGATGACATAGTGCTGTATTTTACTTCTTCATCCAAAAATGCTTTGCTCTGATTCGGGGGTACTTGAATTAAAAAAAATGTTCTCAGGGGGTACATCACTGAAAAAAGGTTGAGAACCACTCATATATATCATATCGTATATCACCCTTTTGTGTTTTTGTTTGTTTTTTTGTAAAATTATTTTTATTACGGCCGCCAATAGAGAAAAATCCTTCAATTTTCTGCTCCATCTTAATAGTTCACAATGCAGGAAAAAAGTATCAATTTTCGCTGGAGTTTCCTACCTATTGTTACGGTTTGTGCGTGTAATATATTGCACAAGATGTCCGCACACTTTCTGCAACCCTAAGTGTCGGCGCTCTTCTAGTATTACGTAAAAACAGAGTGAGTCAGCGTTTGTGGTATTGTGTGTGTGCAAAGCAGCAGCCTGGAGGTGTTAGCATTGACTGTCTCATTTAATATTGAACTTTACAACCAGTCAACAGTGTTTGCACACATACCGCCCCCTGTTGGCAAATCTGTGTATGCAGCTGTAACACGCTCTCTTTCTTCCAGCTTTTTCCTGGGCACGTACAATGTGAACGGGCAGGCACCCAAAGAAAGCCTCCGTCCATGGCTGAGTTGCACCTTGGACCCTCCTGACATGTACTGTGTGGGGTAAGGCACTAGCTTCAGTTACACCCACATCAACACACTGCCCCTCGAAGGTGAACACGGATCAGCTTTTAAGATAAAGCACCCATTGATCCTGCCTACGTTTCAGTTGGCGGCGGTGGAGGAATATAAAAGTCCTGTGGAAAGAACTCATGAGTAAGCGGCTATTTTTTTGTGCTAGCTTTCAGGAGCTGGACCTCAGCAAAGAGGCTTTCTTCTTCAACGACACTCCCAAAGAGCTGGAGTGGACAAAGGCGGTGTCCAAAGCATTGCATCCAGATGCCAAGTATGCCTTAGTAAGAAACACCCTCTTTTTTGCTTTGATCTCAATTTCATAGATGCGTGAACGTTTATGTCAGTACTTTATGTTTTAATAATTTCATTGCGTTGCTTCATTTTTCTTTTATATGGAGAAATGTCCGATATTGGCTTTTTTTGTAGATATTCCGATATTGTCCAACTCTTAATTACCGATGCTGATATCAACCGATACCGATATATACTGTCGTGGAATTAACACATTATTGCGCCTAATTTAGTTGTGACGCCCCTAAGATGCATTAAACAATGTAACCAGGTTTTCCAAAATAAATCAACTCAAGTTATGGAAACAAATGCCAACAAGGCACTGCCATATTTATTATTGAAGTCACAAAGTGCATTATTTATTTAACATGCCTCAAAACAGCAGCTTGGAATTTGGGACATGTTCTCCCTGACAGCATGAGGAGGTTGAGGTGGGCGGGGTAGGGAGTAGTGGGTGGTGTATGTTGTTGCGTCCTGGAAGAGTTAGTGCTGCAAGGGAGTCTGGGTAGTTTTTCTGTTGTGTTACGGTGCGGATGTTCTCCCGAAATGTGTTTGTTGTTTTTGTCTGGTGTGGGTTCAGTGTGGCGCATATTTGTAACAGTGTTAAAGTTGTTTATACGGCCATCCTCAGTGTGACCTGTATGGCTGTTGACCAAGTATGCGTTGCAGTCACTTGTGTGTGTGTGAAAAGCCGTAGATATTATGTGATTGGGCCGGCACGCAAAGGCAGTGCCTTTAAGGTTTATTGGCGCTCTGTACTTCTCCCTATGTCCGTGTACCACTCCGTACAGCGGCGTTTTAAGAAGTCAGAAATGTTACTTTTCGAAACCTATACCGATACTTTCCGATATTACATTTTAAAGCATTTATCGGCCATCTCTTTATGTTCCCCTTTTTTGGTGGCTGCTGAGTCAGGTTTACCAGCTTCTGCTTCCTGTGTTAGGCTGCAGTCAAGCACAAACATATAATGTCATGTGACATCTCTACACTGCGTCCAAGTAAATGAACTGCTTTTCCTAACCAGCAGGTAGCAAGAGTGCATTACTTGTGCACATTCTGCTGGGAGTAAAGAGAGACAAAAGTAAAACTTGCCAATTTTCTCGCATGGCCCAACAATGTTAATGCTTTCTAGTCACTTCCCGCTAGTGTTAAGCCAATGAAATATGATGTAATATGAAGACAAACAAATCTGGAGCTACATCAAATGACATTGACTGGTTTCATTTGATGTTTTCAAAAGATCATAATTTTGTTAACTTAATTATTAAGTTAAAGTACCAATGATTCTCGCACACACACTAGGTGTGGTGAAAGTTGTCCTCTGCATTTGACCTAAGCAGATATACAAAGTATTTCATTGGTTGGAATCTGCGCTTTTGCATACTATACAAGTTACTATTGTGATCTACGTCGCAGCAGCTTAGACGAGGCACTGAGCAGTGTGGGTGGGGAGCGTTTCCACTGAGTGTTTCCAGACCAGCCGGCCTAAAATGTGGGTGTCAGGGACAGACGTGGAAGGAGATTTTTACAACAGAGTTCTAAAGCTTAGTGATATATCAGATTGTAGGTTGGTTTTTTTTTACCCTTCGCGTTCATATTTTGCTGTGTTTGTTGCATTTTTATTGCGTTTCGCTCGATTGTAAAATATGTTGATCGTTCATGTGCTGCCAATTTTCAGTGTTTTATCGTTCATAGTTAATATTGTAAATACCACATTCTTTTTTGTTCAATGTACATTCTGGGCGTCTCATTTAGAAAAAAATTATAAAATTCCATTCCGTTTTTTAAAGTGGTCTGTCGTAACGTTTCTAGCATTCAATCAATCAATCAATCAATGTTTATTTATATAGCCCCAAATCACAAATGTCTCAAAGGACTGCACAAATCATTACGACTACAACATCCTCGGAAGAACCCACAAAAGGCCAAGGAAAACTCACACCCAGTGGGCAGGGAGAATTCACATTCAGTGGGACGCCAGCGACAATGCTGACTATGAGAAACCTTGGAGAGGACCTCAGATGTGGGCAACCCCCCCCCCTCTAGGGGACCGAAAGCAATGGATGTCGAGCGGGTCTAACATGATACTGTGAAAGTTCAATCCATAGTGGCTCCAAGACAGCAGTGAGAGTCCCGTCCACAGGAAACCATCTCAAGCGGATCAGCAGCGAAGAGATGTCCCCAACCGATACAGGCGAGCGGTCCATCCTGGGTCCCGACGAGCGGTCCATCCTGGGTCTCGACCCTGGACAGTCAGTACTTCATCCATGGTCATCGGACCGGACCCCCTCCACAAGGGAGGGGGGGACATAGGAGAAAGAAAAGAAGCGGCAGATCAACTGGTCTAAAAAGGAGGTCTATTTAAAGGCTAGAGTATACAGATGAGTTTTAAGATGAGACTTAAATGCTTCTACTGAGGTAGCATCTCGAACTGTTACCGGGAGGGCATTCCAGAGTACTGGAGCCCGAACGGAAAACGCTCTATAGCCCGCAGACTTTTTTTGAGCTCTAGGAATCACTAATAAGCCGGAGTCTTTTGAACGCAGATTTCTTGCCAGGACATACGGTACAATACAATCGGCAAGATAGGCTGGAGCTAGACCGTGTAGTATTTTATACGTAAGTAGTAAAACCTTAAAGTCACATCTTAAGTGCACAGGAAGCCAGTGCAGGTGAGCCAGTACAGGCGTAATATGATCAAACTTTCTTGTTCTTGTCAAAAGTCTAGCAGCCGCATTTTGTACCAACTGTAATCTTTTAATGCTAGACATTGGGAGACCCGAAAATAATACGTTACAGTAATCGAGACGAGACGTAACAAACGCATGGATAATGATCTCGGCGTCTTTAGTGGACAAAATGGAGCGAATTTTAGCGATATTACGGAGATGAAAGAAGGCTGTTTTAGTAACGCTTTTAATGTGTGACTCAAAGGAGAGAGTTGGGTCGAAGATAATACCCAGATTTTTTACAGAGTCACCTTGTTTTATTATTTGGTTGTCAAATGTTAAAGTTGTATTATTAAATAGAGGTCGGTGTCTAGCAGGACCGATAATCAGCATTTCCGTTTTTTTGGCATTAAGTTGCAAAAAGTTAGCGGACATCCATTGTTTAATTTCATTAAGACACGCTTCCAACTGACTACAGTCCGGCGTGTTGGTCAGCTTTAGGGGCATGGGTGTCATCAGCATAACAGTGAAAGCTAATACCGTATTTGCGTATGACGTCACCTAGCGGCAGCATGTAGATGCTGAAGAGTACAGGGCCAAGGACCGAACCCTGGGGAACTCCACACGTTACCTTAACATAGTCCGAGGTCACACTGTTATAGGAGACGCACTGCATCCTATCAGTAAGATAAGAGTTAAACCATGACAGGGCTGAGTCTGAAATATCAATTCGTATTTTGATACGCTCTAATAAAATATTATGATCGACGGTATCGAAAGCAGCGCTAAGATCGAGGAGCAGCAACATAGATGACGCATCAGAGTCCATCGTTAGCAATAGATCATTAGTCAGTTTTGCGAGGGCTGTCTCAGTCGAGTGATTTGCCCTGAAACCGGATTGAAAGGTTTCACTTAGATTGTTAAACGCTAAGTGCTCATTTAGCTGCTCTGCAACAATTTTTTCGAGGATTTTCGAAATAAAGGGAAGGTGAGACACCGGTCGGTAGTTTACCATGAGGTCTGGATCGAGGTTAGGTCTTTTAAGGAGAGGATGAATAACCGCTTTTTTGAATGCAACGGGAACAGTGCCCGAGGAAAGTGATAAGTTTATAATATTTAGCACTGATGGACCTAATAATACAAAAAGCTCCTTGATAAGTTTCCCAGGAAGTGGGTCAAGTAAACATGTTGTTTGTTTTATTCCATTTACACGTTGTAACAATCCTTCTAATGTTATTTCATCAAAACGAGAGAAACTATTTTGGATATTTGCAGTATCCGCCGTATATACAATCGTATCTGTGTTACTATAACCCCGTTGTAGCTGGGACGCATTGTCTTTAATCTCCTTTCTAATAAGTTCAATTTTCTTATTAAAGAACTTCATAAAGTCATCTGCCGAATGGGTGGAGCTACTGGAAGGAGTCCCTTGTTGGGTTAGCGATGCTACTGTACTAAACAAAAATTTTGGATCGTTTTTATTAATGCGGATGAGATTTGAGTAATAATTAGTTTTAGCTAAGGTAAGCATGCGTTTATAAGTTATTAAACTATCACTCCATGCTTGATGGTGCACCTCAAGTTTAGTCGTGCGCCATTTGCGTTCCAGCTTTCTACATAATAATTTCTGAGCTCTAGTTTCTTCAGTAAACCATGGCGTACGCCTTTTTGGAGCCTTTTTTAACTTCAGCGGTGCTATACTATCAATGGTTTCGCGCAGGGCGTTGTTAAAGTTGTTAGTGAGGTTATCAATAGAGCCCACATACTTTGGGAACGGTGCCATTACCGAGGGCAGTAGGCCCGCAAGAGTCGTCGTTGTGGCAGCATTAATGTTGCGGCTGCTATAGCAGTTATTATTATTATTATTACCTTGCCGAACATGAGTCTGAACTTCGAATTTTATAAGGAAATGATCGGACATTACTTTAGTATACGGGAGTATCATAACTTTGGAGACGGTGATACCTCTGACAAGCACTAGGTCTATCGTATTACCGCTGCGATGCGTCGGTTCATTTATTATTTGTGTAAGACCACAGCTATCAATTATAGTCTGGAGCGCCACGCACGGTGGGTCCAATGGGGTATTCATATGGATATTAAAGTCCCACATTATAATTATATTATCGGCGTGCGTCACTAGATCAGCAACAAACTCTGAGAATTCACTAATAAAGTCCGAATAGGGCCCTGGGGGGCGGTAGATAACGGCCAGGCACAGAGGCAGAGGTGTGGCAGACTTCATAGAAAGCACCTCAAACGATTTATATTTATTATTTAAGTTAGGACTAAAGTTAAAGTTTTCGTTGTATATTAGTGCGACACCCCCTCCCCTTTTGAGGTGACGGGCAATATGCGCATTCGTATAGTTAGGAGGGGATGCCTCATTTATCGCAAAAAAGTCGTCTGGTTTAAGCCAGGTTTCGCTAAGACCGATGACGTTAAGGTTGTTGTCTCTAATGACCTCATTGACTAATAACGTTTTGGGAGACAAAGATCTGATGTTTAGAAAGCCCATATTATAGGTAGTGGGCTGTTTTAAGGAGTTGTTGATAAAATTATCCGTAGTAGCAATATTAATAATGTTGCGTTTATTATGCGCAGTGTACTTAAAATAATTACGACCATATCTAGGAATTGATATGACGGGAATTTTCAGATTGTCTACTTGGCGCTGCGATAAACTGAACGCATCATAATTTGCCACCTCAGTAGAACGCATGTCTAGCTCTGACGAAGTCATAGACACAGTAGAAAAAACATTTTGTGAGTTGTGTATTATTCTACGAAAATTGCTATGTGTACAGGGATCATCCAGCCTGGCACTGGCTAGTTCTAACTTAACTGACTCCATACCCAGGCTAGCAGGCTCTGTAATTGCCTGTGACCGGGCTTGCTCTAGTGCAGTTAGTCAAATGTGGCTCAATGCGAAGTCTATGTTCCGAGACAAGAGGATAGCGCCTTCCTGGTTAGGGTGAAGGCCGTCTCTCCTCAGCAATCAGTCATTATTGTGAAGTTTTGTATTAGTGTTCCTAAAAATAGATATACCAGCCCCCAGACACATTTTTTTCTTTAAACGTGGCCCCCGAGGCAAAATAATTGCCCAGGCCTGGTTCAGATCGTTCATAGCTTTCCAACTAATTGTGTCTGTCAAAAATGTACGTAATGTTTTTTGCATGTTCTTTACTACAGGTGAAGTTGGTGCGCCTGGTGGGCATCATGCTGCTCTTCTACGTGAAAAAGGAGCATGCTCAATTCATCTCGGATGTGGAGGCCGAGTCGGTGGGAACCGGCATCATGGGGCGGATGGTAAGGACGGCTCCAACTGCTCTCCGTTTTGCAGTTTCTCCAGAATAATCCGATCTGGTGTACTCTCTCTCTCCGTCTTCTGTCTATCAACCACGGTTTGATAGGGAAATAAAGGTGCAGTGGCAATCCGCTTCCGTTTCCACAACTCGGACATCTGCGTGATCAACTCTCACCTGGCGGCGCACGTCGAAGAGTACGAGAGGCGCAATCAGGACTACAAGGACATTTGCAGCCGGCTTCAGTTTCGACAGGCTGATCTTACTCAGACCCCGTTAAACATCATGAAGCATGAGTATGGAGCTACTTTAGAACTACAACATAAGGCTTTGAACACTCTAGCTTTTCCAAATAGTGACTTCTGCTCTTCCGCCATGTTATTATTAATTGCCGGTAAATGCTGCGTCCACAGTAAATAAACGCTGCAGGAAATGGGGAAATATTAAGTAACCCTTCCTGAAAGCAAATTTATTGTTTTGTTATTTCACTGAAAATGCATCTTTCTACTCTTCTTTTTCAGTGTGGTTTTATGGCTCGGAGACCTCAATTACAGGATCAGTGAGCTCGATGTCAACAATGTAAAGGATCTTATCAGCAAGAAGGACTTTGAGATGCTGCACACTTACGATCAGGTAATTTCATCACTACTATGTTTACATTGTTATGGGGCTGTAAGCAGGGTTCCTCCACAAGTATGGAAAAAATAGTCATGTTTCCAAGACTGTCACCACTATTCATTTTTCTCATAAATAACATTATGAATAAACGAGTAAAGTAATTGATTGATTTGGTTTTTAAGCCATAATTCAATCAATCAATGTTTATTTATATAGCCCTAAATCACGAGTGTCCCAAAGGGCTGCACAAGCCACAACGACATCCTTGGTTCAAATCCCACATCAGGGCAAAGAAAAACTTAAACCTGGTTTAAGTTATGATTTTTTTTCATTATACATGCACCTGCCAAGATGGCCGTCACGTTTGCAAATCCCTGTCATATCTGGTCTTGACATCTATGGATAGCAGAGCTAAAATATTTATGCTCGAGCACACAGTTTCAAGATCAAGACAGTACAGTAAATTAAATCTTCATGTGTAACTTAAAACACAGAAGCTTTTATTTGGGTTTCATTTTCAGTCATTTGTATGATCTATATGACCCAGCTAATGTGATGTAAATCATATGGTGACATTATGACGTTAATTCACGCCTTTTATCTGGAATGGTTTAGACTACTGCAATGGCCTGCATGTCGGCATTAGCCAGGTCTGCAGCTGCTGCAGAACTCTGCTGCTCGTCTGCTCACAGACCCGCAGACGTCAGCACATCACCCCTTTATTAAAGTCCCTTCACTGGCTCCCTGTGCGTTTTCCAATCAATTTTAAACTCCTTCTATTTGTTTTTAAATGTCTAAACAACCTGGCGGCAACATATCTCTGCGACCTCCTTCAGCCTTACTGCCCCACCCGATCCCTAAGATCAGCCGATCTGCTGCTACTGAGGGTCCCTGACACAAGGCTGAAGCTTAGAAGTGACAGAGCTTTCGCGGCTGCTGCTCCCGAGCTCGGGAACGACCTACCTCTGAGTGTTAGACAAGCCTCCTCTCTTCCTCTTTTTGAATCTCTCTTAAAAACATACTTTTATTCCTTGGTTTTTAACACTGAGTGATATCCATCCTGCAATGGCGCCCCATTATATACCTGCTGTCAACCTGTTTTTATGTTTTGTTTATTTATTTTTTATCATGTTCTGTTTGTGTTGTGTTGTTTGCTCGGTTCTCGTATTATCTTTTAACCTGCCCATTGTACAGCACTTTGGCTACCACTGCGGTAAATTGAAATCTACATGTGTCGGTGGGGGCGTGGCTAGGTGCGTGGTCAATGAGACGTCATCATATAATTGTCATAATTGTTCATCAATAAATCAATGTTTATTTATATAGCCCTGAATCACAAGTGTCTCAAAGGGCTACACAAGCCACAATGACCTCTTCGGTTCAAATCCCACATTAGGGCAAGGAAAAACTCAACTCAATGGGATGACAATGAGAAACCTTGGAGAGGACCGCAGATGTTGGGAACCCCCCCCCCCCCACTACGGCGACCGGTGCAATGGACGTCGAGTGGCTCTAGCATAATATTGTGAGAGAAAAGTCCATAGTGGATCAAAACTATGAATGATCACATGTGGAGTTATGTACTTAACAAAAAATGGTGAAATAACTGAAAACCTGTTTTAAATTCTAGTCCCTTCAAAATAGCCACCCTTTGCTCTGATTACTGCTTTGCACACTCTTGGCATTCTCTCAATAAGCTTCAGGAGGTATTCACCTGAAATGGTTTTCTCTTCACATGTGTGCTTATTCATCCAATATATTACTTGTATTATTTCCCACGTGAAAAGGTGTGGCGTCTTCAATTTAACCATGGCGCAGCGTCACAATCAGATACATATACTGGAAACCCGGAGTATTCAGAATAATAAAAACACAATTATTTCCATAATTTATTCACATGATACATATCTTTTTACTCCAATGGTATGTTAGTTTTTTTACTTAGACATCTGGGTATTAGTCTAGTAAAAGTATGGAATTTGGACATTTCAAAATTCATTCCCCTGTGTAAGCAACCGACACATTTACTGACGACATATGTCCTGCAGCTCAAGAGGCAGATCGACCAAGAGGCAGTGTTCGTTGGCTTCGTGGAGGGAGATATCGACTTCCAGCCCACCTATAAATATGACACCGGCTCCGACACGTGGGATACAAGGTAATGTCATCTCAGAGGAAGGATTTTTACCAAGTTCTTCAGTCAAAATGTTGCTTCTTGCACCTTTTAGTGAAAAATGCCGCGTTCCTGCGTGGTGTGATCGTATTCTGTGGCGAGGAAAAGAGATCAAGCAGCAGCATTACCAGAGTCACATGACTCTCAAGACCAGTGACCACAAACCTGTCAGCTCCATGCTTGTCATTGGGGTAAGGAGTCTCTTTCACACAGAAGAAAGCAGGCAAAATAAATGCACTATGGCAAATATGGAGGCTTTTTACAAAGTGGGACTTGGCTGAAACTTTTTGCACTTTCACACCTGGGACATAACATCATTTAGATCCCCGCTTTTTGCAGATGTTAGGTTCCAAAATTTGCTGCGAATCCTGGAAAATCACTACTAAAAGACACACAAAAGTCCATAAAATGCTTATTTTTTATGCTCTAAACCAGTGGTCCCCAACCACCGGGCTGCAGTCCGGGCCGCAGTCTGGGCCACAGAACAATTTTTTATTAATTTTTTTTTTTTAATGAAATTTTTTTTATTTAAAAAAAAAAAAAAAGTTTTATTGAATCAACATAAAAACACAAGATACACTTACAATTAGTGCACCAACCCAAAAAAACTCCCTTTTTCATGACAAAGAAAAACAAAAAAAATGGGGAACAGCATCCAAGATGTGGTCCAAAGCCTCCAGGAAGGAAAGAAAAGATCTGGTGATTCCAGAAGTGGTCAAGATGGAAGAGGAGAGCTACATGATCAAGGCTGTGGGCCAACAGCAGCAAGGCAGATGGACCAATTGGGAGGCCGTTTTTCAACAGAGTTGTTACGTGGGCAGACATGTGGAAGATGCCCCAGGCCAGGCTAAGTTTCCTCATCAGGGCCACGTACGATACCCTCCTCAGTCCTTGTAACTTGCACGTGTGGTACGGGGCAGAGGTGACCTGCCAGCTCTGTGACTCCCAGAACCCAAGCTTGCATCACATTCTGTCTGGCTGCAAGGTGGCTTTGTCGCAGGGTATGGATGGCGGCACGACCGCGTCCTGCGGAAGCTGGCTGAAATTCTGGAGGCACGCAGAGTGGAAGCAAATGAGGCCAGTCCGGGAACAGCTCAGTGGTCGATTAAGTTAGTCAAGTAAGGTGGCCAGCCTCACAGCAGCAGCAAGAGCATCCAGTCCCTCCTGTCAGCTGGCGGCGAGTGGAACATGAGGGCTGATCTACATCGTCAGTTGAAGTTCCTTCATTGTCCTGTGGTCCACTTCTACCAAAACTGTCATCGTGGTAGAACTAACGGTATCATGGGAAGAGGGAATGGAGGCTGCCTTTGAAAGAAAGAGGGACAAGTATTCAAAGCTGGCAAGCGAGTGCGCACAAGCAGGATGGAGGCCCTTCACTTATCCAGTAGAAGTTGGCTGTAGAGGCTACACTGGAGCGTCCACCCAGCGGCTCCTAAAGTCCCTCGGGATCAAAGGCTCCAATCTAAAGAAGGCCTTCAAAGCCCTGGCAGAGGAGGCAGAACAAGGGAGCTTCTGGTTGTGGCTCAGAAGAAACAACAAGGCGCGTAGACAGGGGGAAGTAACATGTGTCTCAGGTTGCTGGAGTAGCAGCACCCTGAGACCCATGTTAAGGTATGCGGTCAGGCCCACGCTTGACTCAGGTAGATGGACGTCCCTGCCATGCATAGTCCCTTAGGACTCTTTCCATATACACAACAGCAATAACACCGGGGTTGGAATGTGAGTACAGTATGGATCCTTCAGCTGGCTGCAGGGAGACGTCCCTGTCGCTGCTCCACCACCCAGAGATGTTCCGGGATTAAAGGAGCGAAACATCCATGAAGGGTGGCTCCCGGCTGACGACCCTGCAGCCAGCACCACATGGCACTGTCGCAGGTGCGTCAGGCAGTAATGCCCTGCAAGTGTTGCCTTGTGCTTACATCTACGTATTCTTTCCATTTTGACAGGACAAAAATACATGTACTGCCTTTAATTGCATACCTTTTATGTCTTATTATTATCCAATATTGCAACAAATAATACTGTATATTATCATATTTTCCAAACATTTTCTCTTGTTAGGTTAAAAAAAAAAGAAAAATTAAATATGTACTTGACTTATGATTTCAGAGCAAATTATCCATCAAATTGTACATTGTACAGTAAAAGCATGTAACTGTAACTCTACCACAGTTTTTACTGTAAAATTCTGCCAACTTAAATACCTTTTTTACTGTACAATCTGTGGTTTAATGATGTATTACTTAGTGTAAATGTCAAAACAGTAGTGAAGTTTTTCTTCAATGGTAAAAAGTTAAGTTAAAGTAGCAGTGATTGTCACAGACACACACTAGGTGTGGTGAAATGTGTCTTCTGCATTTGACCCATCCACTTGTTCACCCCCTGGAAGGTGAGGGGAGCAGTGGGCAGCAGCAGTGGCCGTGCCGAGGAATCATTTTTGGTGATTAAACCCCCAATTCCAAGCCTTAATGCTGAGTGCCAATATATAGTCCCATTTTTATAGTCTTTGGTATGACTCGGCCGGGGTTTGAACTCACAACCTACCAAGCTCCGGGCGGACACTCTAACCACTAGTCCACTGAGAAGGTGGCCTAGTGCAGTGGTTCTCAAATGGGGGTACACGTACCCCTGGGGGTACTTGAAGGTATGCCAAGGGGTACTTGGGATTTTTTACAAATATTCTAAAAATAGCAACAAATCAAAAATCCTTTATAAATATATTTATTGAATAATACTTCAACAACATATGCATGTAAGTTCATAAAGTGTGAAAAGAAATGCAACAATGCAATATTCAGTTTTGTCAGCTGGATTTTTTGTGTACATGTTCCATAAATATTGATGTTAAAGATGTATTTTTCTGTGAAGAAATGTTTAGAAGTAAGTTGATGAATCCAGATGGATCTCTATTACAATCCCCAAAGAGGACACTTTAAGTTGATGATTACTTCTATGTGGAGAAATCTGCATTTATAATTGAATCACTTGTTTTTCAACAAGTTTTTAGTTATTTTATATCTTTTTTTCCAAATAGTTCAAGAAGGACCACTACAAATGAGCAATATTTTGCACTGTTATACAATTTAATAAATCAGAAACTGATGACATAGTGCTGTATTTTAATTCTTTATCTCTTTTTTCAACCAAAAATGCTTTGCTCTGATTGGGCGGTACTTGAATTAAAAAATGTTCACAGGGGGTACATCACTAAAAAAAGATTGAGAACCACTGGCCTAGTAGTTAGAAAAACTGGCAGCTCGGTTGCCAGAAATAAAAAAAATAAACAATGGTAGTTTTTCCATTTACAGTAATGTGTTATAAAACTCAACCGTAAATTGTACCGTAAAATTCTGGCAATTAAGCTGCCAGAATTTTACTGTCTTTTTTTTGTCCCAGTGCAGCCCCCAAGTCAAAAGGTTTGGACACCTCTGCACCAGATGGAGCCCATACCACAGTTTGACAATCATTGATATAGGGAATAAACAATAGAACGAAAAATGCCTGTTTGAAAATGTAACATGTACTGTAGTTTCATTGCATCCCCAGTATTATATAATACACATATTAATGTGACATGTACTGTAGTTTCATTGCATCCCCAGTGTTATATAATACACATATTAATGTAACATGTACTGTAGTTTCATTGCATCCACAGTATTATATAATACACATATTAATGTAACATGTACTGTAGTTTCATTGCATCCCCAGTATTATATAATACACATATTAATGTAACATATACTGTAGTTTCATTGCATCCACAGTATTATATAATACACATATTAATGTAACATGTACTGTAGTTTCATTGCATCCCCAGTATTATATAATACACATATTAATGTAACATGTACTGTAGTTTCATTGCATCCCCAGTATTATATAATACACATATTAATGTGACATGTACTGTAGTTTCATTGCATCCACAGTATTATATAATACACATATTAATGTGACATCTACTGTAGTTTCATTGCATCCCCAGTATTATATAATACACATATTAATGTAACATATACTGTAGTTTCATTGCATCCCCAGTATTATATAATACACATATTAATGTAACATGTACTGTAGTTTCATTGCATCCCCAGTATTATATAATACACATATTAATGTAACATATACTGTAGTTTCATTGCATCCCCAGTATTATATAATACACATATTAATGTAACATGTACTGTAGTTTCATTGCATCCCCAGTATTATATAATACACATATTAATGTGACATGTACTGTAGTTTCATTGCATCCCCAGTGTTATATAATACACATATTAATGTAACATGTACTGTAGTTTCATTGCATCCACAGTATTATATAATACACATATTAATGTAACATGTACTGTAGTTTCATTGCATCCCCAGTATTATATAATACACATATTAATGTAACATATACTGTAGTTTCATTGCATCCACAGTATTATATAATACACATATTAATGTAACATGTACTGTAGTTTCATTGCATCCCCAGTATTATATAATACACATATTAATGTAACATGTACTGTAGTTTCATTGCATCCCCAGTATTATATAATACACATATTAATGTGACATGTACTGTAGTTTCATTGCATCCACAGTATTATATAATACACATATTAATGTGACATCTACTGTAGTTTCATTGCATCCCCAGTATTATATAATACACATATTAATGTAACATATACTGTAGTTTCATTGCATCCCCAGTATTATATAATACACATATTAATGTAACATGTACTGTAGTTTCATTGCATCCCCAGTATTATATAATACACATATTAATGTAACATATACTGTAGTTTCATTGCATCCCCAGTATTATATAATACACATATTAATGTAACATGTACTGTAGTTTCATTGCATCCCCAGTATTATATAATACACATATTAATGTGACATGTACTGTAGTTTCATTGCATCCACAGTATTATATAATACACATATTAATGTAACATGTACTGTAGTTTCATTGCATCCACAGTATTATATAATACACATATTAATGTGACATGTACTGTAGTTTCATTGCATCCCCAGTATTATATAATACACATATTAATGTGACATATACTGTAGTTTCATTGCATCCACAGTATTATATAATACACATATTAATGTAACATGTACTGTAGTTTCATTGCATCCACAGTATTATATAATACACATATTAATGTAACATGTACTGTAGTTTCATTGCATCCCCAGTATTATATAATACACATATTAATGTGACATATACTGTAGTTTCATTGCATCCACAGTATTATATAATACACATATTAATGTAACATGTACTGTAGTTTCATTGCATCCCCAGTATTACATAATACACATATTAATGTGACATGTACTGTAGTTTCATTGCATCCACAGTATTATATAATACACATATTAATGTAACATGTACTGTAGTTTCATTGCATCCCCAGTATTATATAATACACATATTAATGTGACATGTACTGTAGTTTCATTGCATCCACAGTATTATATAATACACATATTAATGTAACATGTACTGTAGTTTCATTGCATCCCCAGTATTACATAATACACATATTAATGTGACATCTACTGTAGTTTCATTGCATCCCCAGTATTATATAATACACATATTAATGTAACATGTACTGTAGTTTCATTGCATCCACAGTATTATATAAACACATATTAATGTGACATGTACTGTAGTTTCATTGCATCCACAGTATTATATAATACACATATTAATGTAACATGTACTGTAGTTTCATTGCACCCACAGTATTATATAATACACATATTAATGTAACATGTACTGTAGTTTCATTGCATCCACAGTATTATATAATACACATATTAATGTGACATGTACTGTAGTTTCATTGCATCCACAGTATTATATAATACACATATTAATGTGACATGTACTGTAGTTTCATTGCACCCACAGTATTATATAATACACATATTAATGTAACATGTACTGTAGTTTCATTGCATCCACAGTATTATATAATACACATATTAATGTGACATGTACTGTAGTTTCATTGCACCCACAGTATTATATAATACACATATTAATGTAACATGTACTGTAGTTTCATTGCATCCACAGTATTATATAATACACAT
This sequence comes from Nerophis ophidion, assembly GCF_033978795.1. NCBI lineage: Eukaryota > Metazoa > Chordata > Actinopteri > Syngnathiformes > Syngnathidae > Nerophis > Nerophis ophidion. The sequence goes on from NC_084621.1 coordinate 6,532,809, forward strand.
ATTAATGTGACATGTACTGTAGTTTCATTGCATCCACAGTATTATATAATACACATATTAATGTGACATGTACTGTAGTTTCATTGCATCCACAGTATTATATAATACACATATTAATGTGACATGTACTGTAGTTTCATTGCATCCCCAGTATTATATAAACACATATTAATTGTCCTTTCCTTGGTGCACAGATCAAGAGAGTAAACGCAGAATCCTACAAGAAGACCTTCGAAGAGATTGTTCGCAATTTAGACAAGATGGAGAACGAGTGCATTCCGTCCGTAACCTTGTCCAAGCGAGAGGTGAAGTTGATTGATAAGTTAAATGAATAAGTGGGGGGGGGGAAGTACTTTTTCGCTGTCCGTGACGACGGCTGCTGTCCTCTTCTCAGTTCCACTTTGAGAACGTGAAGTACATGGAGCACCAGGCCAAGACGCTGAGCATCTTCAACGACGGCCAGGTCCCATGTCAGTTTGAGTTCATCCAGAAGCCCAACGAGGCCACGTACTGCAAGCCCTGGCTCACGGCCAACCCCCACAAGGGCTTCATCGCTCAGGGTGAGCCGCGTTTGACGGGACAGAACTCACGCCTGTACAAATTGGACAATGGAGGAACTTTTTTTTTTTTTTCCGGTGGCCCTCCCTTGCGAGTACAAATGAGCACTGTCTGCTGGCTGCGTCTACCAACTCTGGCAGTGACTAACTTTTCTTTTCACTCCAGGCTCTTCCGCGGACATCGACTTTGAGGTTTTTGTGAACCGCTCAACGGCGCCTGAGCTCAACTTGGGCAAACAGGAGATGGAAGACATCCTGGTTCTGCACCTGGAACGCGGTAAGGATTACTTCATCTCCGTGACGGGAAGCTACCTGCCCAGCTGCTACGGCACGCCCATCCACGTCTTGTGTCGGCTGAGGGAGCCCATCCAAGACATGTCCCAGGAGGCCCTGCATGAGCTGGTGAGTGACTTTCCCCCCCATAGTTGTAGATAAGCACACTTGAGTTCTTTTTGCTGAACGACTTCTCAACAATAGGTGGTGACAGCTGGGAATGAGAACTCTGAGAGCATTGAAAAGCCTCTGGATATTCCTAAAGAACTGTGGATGATGGTGGATCATTTGTTCCGCAATGCAATCAAACAGGTAGCAACAGCAAATTGACAGTGCACTTTTTAACCCGCTGTGCTTTACGTACGGAGGATTTCTGGTTTTACTTACTGACCTCCAAGCAATTTTATTTGGTTCATGGTGTACTGATAAGTGTGACCAGTGGATGGTAATCACTAGGGTTGTACGGTATACCGGTACTAGTATAGTATCGCGGTACTAATGAATAAAAACGGTAATATACTCTGTTTGAAAAGTACCAGTTCACCATATTTTTTTTACAGGCATGACAGCGCGTCGTCACGTCTTGTAATCGCTGGTTTTACGAGCAGATGAGCATGTTTGGCAGCGCACAATCACGGACTACTTACAAACAGACACAGTTTGTAGACAGAAAAGGAGGAATGGACGCATTTTGGCTTAAAAACTAACGATAAAGTTGAAGTTATAACTAGGGCTGGGCGATATGGCCTTTTTTTTTAATATCTCGATATTTTGAGGCCATATCGCGATACACGATATACATCTCGAAATTTTGACTTGGACTTGAATTAACACTTAATACATATACAAAACCTGTTTCCATATGAGTTGGGAAATTGTGTTAGATGTAAATATAAACGGAATACAATGATTTGCAAATCCTTTTCAACCCATATTCAGTTGAATATGCTACAAAGACAACATATTTGATGTTCAAACTCATAAACTTAATTTTTTTTTTGCAAATAATTAACTTAGAATTTCATGGCTGCAACACGTGCCAAAGTAGTTGGGAAAGGGCATGTTCACCACTGTGTTACATCACCTTTTCTTTTAACAACACTCAATAAACGTTTGGGAACTGAGGAAACTAATTGTTGAAGCTTTGAAAGTGGAATTCTTTCCCATTCTTGTTTTATGTAGAGCTTCAGTCCTTCAACAGTCCGGGGTCTCCGCTGTCTTATTTTATGCTTCATAATACGCCACACATTTTCCATGGGAGACAGGTCTGGACTGCAGGCGGACCAGTAAAGTACCCGCACTATATTACTATGAAGCCAGGCTGGTTTAACACGTGCTGAATGTGGCTTGGCATTGTCTTGCTGAAATAAGCAGGGGCGTCCATGAAAACGATGGCGCTTAGATGGCAGCATATGTTGTTCCAAAACCTGTATGTACCTTTCAGCATTAATGGTGCCTTCACAGATGTGTAAGTTACCCATGCCTTGGGCACTAATGCACCCCCATACCATCACACATGCTGGCTTTTCAACTTTGCGTCGATAACAGTCAGGATGGTTCGCTTCCCCTTTGGTCCGGATGACACCATGTCGAATATTTCTGAAAACAATTTGAAATGTGGACTCGTCAGACCACAGAACACTTTTCCACTTTGCATCAGTCCATCTTAGATGATCTCTGGCCCAGAGAAGCTGGGGGAATTTCTGGATGTTGTTGATAAATGGCTTTCGCTTTGCATAGTAGAGCTTTAACTTGCACTTACAGATGTAGCGACCAACTGTATTTAGTGACAATGGTTTTCTGAAGTTTTCCTGAGCCCATGTGGTGATATCCTTTAGAGATTGATGTCCGTTTTTGATACAGTGCCGTCTGAGGGATGGAAGGTCACGGTCATTCAATGTTGGTTTCCGGCCATGCCGCTTACGTGGAGTGATTTTTTCAGATTCTCTGAACCTTTTGATGATATTATGGAGCGTAGATGTTGAAATCCCTAAATTTCCTGCAATGTCACTTTGAGAAAGGTTGTTCTTAAACTGTTTGACTATTTGCTCACGCAGTTGTGGACAAAGGGGTGTACCTCGCCCCATCCTTTCTTGTGAAAGACTGAGCATTTTTTGGGAAGCTGTTTTTATAGCCAATCATGGCACCCACCTGTTCCCAATTAGCCTGCACACCTGTGGGATGTTCCAAATAAGTGTTTAATGAGCATTCCTCAACTTTATCAGTACTTATTTCCACCTTTCCCAACTTCTTTGTCACATGTTGCTGGCATCAAATTCTAAAGTTATGATTATTTGCACAAAAAAAAATAAGTTTATGAGTTTGAACATCAAATATGTTGTCTTTGTAGCATATTCAACTGAATATGGCTTGAAAATAATTTGCAAATCATTGTATTCTGTTTATATTTACATCTAACACAATTTCCCAACTCATATGGAAACGGGGTTTGTAATGACAGCAGTATGATGATTCTATGTGTCTACATTAAAACATTCTTCTTCATACTGCATTGATATTTGCTCGTTTTAAACTTTCATGCAGAGAAGGAAATCACAACTAAGTCAATTGACCAAAAGTGTATTTATTAAACGTTTATTAAGCAGTGGAACAAACATTCATGTCATTTCCAAAACAGAAAGTGCAAGATTGTCAGAGACATTTTAAGTGTCAAATAAAAATGAGCTGCATAATAGGAAATAAGATAGTATTCGTCCTTCGCTATGCGGTAGGTTAGTACGGATGTTAATTAATTCTGTTGTTGACTATTTTTTTCATACGGTCTTGGATCTGGAAATGTTAGCCTCGGCATTTTGATGGTGTGGGCGTGTGGCACCGAACGGAGATGTTGACATGCGGAGTAAGCACTCCTCATTCTCTAGCAGGTGACTTTTCCAATGATGCTACATATTAGCAGTAATGCTACTTATAGTAGCAACGCTTTTGCCCCACACTTGATAAATTACGGTTGTCTGTTGGACATATTCCCACTTGAAGCCAAACCACCGACAGACGATGGACCCCCTGCTGTTTTTCTTGGGAATTAATTCTTCCTTCATTCGCACCTTCTTTCTCTCGTATTACCACTCGCACGGCTCTGCTAGCATCACAGCTAACATTACCCATGCTCCGCGAGGGCGTCTTCGTATGTGACATGTGACGTGACAGTATGTGATGTATGTAAGAAGTTGCGCCTGCTTGTCTGTGAGAAAGAGAGACAGGAAAGAGCGAGAAGAGCCTGTAGTGTAATGCCCGCAGTTAAAAGCAACTGTGTGAGAACGTATACTCCAATATCACGATATAGTCATTTTCTATATCGCACAGAGACAAACCCACGATATATCGTGTATATCGATATATCGCCCAGCCCTAGTTACAACACTGAAACGCCCTCAGGAAGATGTGCTTTAAAACAGCTAAAAAAGCTAGTTAGCGGCTAATGTCCATCCGCAATCTGCAGTGTTTTAGCTACTTCTAAATCACCTAATCCTCGCGTCCATGGCGACAAATAAAGTGATTTTTTTGCAAGTATCATCCCTGCAGGACATGAATTGATTAATGTGGACAAGTTGAAAAACTTTTTTGGGTGTTACCATTTAGTGGTCAATTGTAGGGAATATGTACTGTACTGTGCAATCTACTAATAAAAGTTTCAATCAATCAAAGGAATAGCTAAACATGCTTCACCACACACCGTAGGAGGATACAGTAGCTCACCGGCGTCACAATGTAAACAAATGCCATCTGCTTCGGCTGCTGCCCCCGCGACGGGACCTCGGATAAGCAGAAGAAAATGGATGGATGGATGGGGTGGATCTCACTGTAATCATACCAAGTACAATAGCGTATTTAGTGCAAACTACTATAATTACATTGAGATTTTTTATCATCACAAAATCATTTTTCTTGTTTTCTTTTTTTTATTAATTTTTATTATTATTGTTTTTTAATTATTTATTTATTGGGACCGTTTACAATAATCAACACTTGACTTAATAGCTTCATTGCTAATTTTCAGCTGTAGTCCCATTACATTGATAAAGTCAGGAAATAGGTCCCTGGACACATGAGAACTTAAATTATGACCAATGTATGTTCCTGTAACTACTTGGTATCGGATCGATACCTACATGTGTGGTATCATCCAAAACTAATGTCAAGTACACAAACAACAGAAGAACACATGTTTTTTACATTTTAACAGAAGTGTAGATGGAACATGTTTAAACAGAAAATAAGCAGATAATTACAGTAAATGAACAAGTAGATTAATAATCCCTTTTTACAGCTTGTTTTTTATAATTTTGACAAAATAATAGAAATGACACAATATGTTACTGCATATGTCAGCAGACTAATTAGGAGTCTTTGTTTGCTTATTAACTACTAAATGACAAGTTGTCTAGTATGTTCAACATTTCATTTAAGGACAACATTGTTATTTGATTGCAATAAGAAACATGTTTAATGTACCCAAAGATTTCTTGTTTAAATAAAGCCAATCATGCAATTTTTTTGTGGTCACCTTTATTTAGAAAAGTATCAAAAATCAGAATCAGAAGAGCTTTTATTGCCTTTGTTTGAGAACGGGTTCACAGACTAGGAATTTTACTTGGCGCAATGGTGCAACATAATACAAATGAGCTGTAACTGAGCTATCAGATCTTGTTATTGTTCATGTGCCTGATGGCCGAGGGTTAAAAAACTGTTGAGGTGTGGGTCGGGTCGGACCGTAGTCTCCTGCCTGAGGAGAGAGGGGAGAGTCTTTTGATCGAAATACATTTGGTACCGGTACAGAAATATTGGTATGGAGACAACCCTAGTAGTCACACATAAAGAGATATGTGAGGACTGCAGGTTGACGCTAGTTCAATATATGTGGATTTTGCTTGCTTCATGTAGTTAATAGATGTTTTGTTACATCATCTTATGTTCCACTTCCACAGGAAGACATATTTCAGCAACCTGGACTGCGGAGTGAATTTGCAGAAATAAGAGACTGCCTCGACAGCGGCATGGCAGATTCTCTCTGTATCCTTTTAGAACAAGTCATAGTTTACTGCAGTGTGGGACAAACAAGCTCATAGCTAAAGCATGAAAGTAGCCTGGCTTTCCCCCCCAAAAAAGTTAGGGATGGTCTTGACTTTGTAATGACCTGCAGCTGGCAGCAACCACTCGGTAGCGGAGGCCCTGCTTCTCTTCCTGGATGCCCTCCCCGAGCCGGTGGTCCCCTATGCCTTCTACCAGCAGTGCCTGGAGTCTTGCTCCAATGCCAGCCAGTGTGAGAAGGTACACACCACCCTGTACTCTTTGACTATGTCACGTTGAAATCACAATCAGTCTTTCAATCTTCTTTTGTAGATTATTTCCACGCTACCTCAGTGCCATCGAAATGTTTTTAACTACTTAGCTGCCTTCCTGCGGGAGCTCTTGAGGAATTCTGCCAGCAATCGGTTAGACGTTACCATCGTAGGTAAGACTATTTAGAGGAAAAAAAAGATTGTTACAACTCTCACACTCCTAGCAGTTCTTTCAGAAAGTATTCACACCGCTTCACTTTTTCCACATTTTATTTTACAGCCTTATCCCAAAATCAAATACATTCATTTTTGACCTCAAAATTCTAGACAATATATTCCAAAATGAAAATGTGATGACTTCATTTTTTTTATGTTTGCAAATACAGTAAAAAAATTAAGAAATGTTAAATAATAAATAAATGATAAATGGGTTGTACTTGGATAACACTTTTCTACCTTTAAGGTACTCAAAGCGCTTTGACACTACTTCCACATTCACACTTTCGGACACAATCACATGTAGAAAAGTATTCACAGCATTTGCTCAATACTTTGGTGGAAGGTCTCGCACCTCCGGGATCCTCAGACCACCATTGTGAGATATGACCGGCGTGGCAGTTTTGAGATTCATTTTTTTAATAAACCTCAGCTTGCTCTGGTTGCTTTTCAGCAGCTCTCGCCTCTCGTGACGGTCTCTTTCTTCGAGTCGCTTTTCAGCCTTCCTCGTCTCCGTCTCGCTCTTCCTCGCGCGTGCTCGTCATCCACCAAGGACTCTCTCCCCTCAACTCCAACTTCTCCCGCCCTGTCCTTCTCGGCTGCTGCCCTTTTACACAGTGACAGGTGATTAGCAAAACGCGCCCAGGTGGGCGCACCCCGCCTCTCTGCAGGTCGGCAGGCCACGCCTCCTCACAACTTTGTTCATGCACCGTTGCCAGCAATTACAGCCTCAAGTCTTTTTGAATACAATGACACAAGCTTGGCACACCTATCTTTGGGCAGTTTCGCCCATTCCTCTTTACAGCACCTTTTTAATCTCCATCAGGTTGATAGGAAGCGTTGTTTTTTTTATCCAGAATGTCTCTGGACGTTGCTTCATTCGTCTTTCCCTCTATCCCAATTAGTGTTCTAGTTGCTGCCGCTGAAAAACACCCCCAAAGCATTAGTTTTATTTAGCCTTTATTTAACCAAGTAAAGTCCCATTGAGATCAAAGGGAGACCTGGCCAAGAGGGCAGCAGCAAGGTTACATTAGAAACAGTAAACAACACATAAAGCAGCAAATTTACTACATTAAAATGTGCTCATATGACAAGTGCATACAGACAAGGTAGACTGCAATCTTTTCACAGAAGCTTTAAACTAAAATTGAATGTAACAAGGGTTTGAAGTTGCTGCCACCACCAAGCTTCACTGTAGGGATGGTATTGGCCTGGTGGTTTCTTCCAAACATGACGCCTGGCTTTCACACCAGAGAGTTCAATCTTTGTCTCATCAGATCAGAGAAGCATGTTTGTCATGGTCTGAGAGTCTTTCAGGTGCATCTTGGCAAAAGTTTTCCGAATAAATGGCTTCTGTCTGGTCACTCTACCATTCAGAATCAGAAATACTTTAATAATCCCAGAGGGGAAATTAAGATTTTCAGCACAATCTCATTCAAGATCAGACAAACTTTACAGGGAGACAGAACGGGATCGCAGATGAGTCTGCCAACTTCCGGCGCCCTTTACAAGAAAGGTGAGAAACAGGGGAGGGGATGGTGGGGTGAGAAAAAAAATGTAGTCTAGGGCTGGGCCCCTGGAGAGGAGGTCCAGACTGAGGCCAAGGGGAACAAAACTCAAAGCCATAGCACACATAGACATGTGTGTAAGAAGGAGACATCAAGCAAGACAAAGGACATTAAAAAGAGCAGAGCAGATGGAATTAGGCACTTCTACACACAGCCACAAAAGTTCCACGCCGTCGATTGCTGGGGTGGAGGGAGCACGGCCATAGACAGGAGCAGACCCAACAAAGCAAGGGGCCCAGGTTTAGACAGATTTATTTTTTTCTCACACCCCCATTGTTTACCTGTATCTCACCTTTTTTGGAAGGGGCGCCAGAAGTTGGCAGAGCCGTCAGCGATCCTGTTCTGTCTCCCTGTAATGTTTGATCCCTGTAATGTTTGTCTAATCTTCAATGGTATTGTGCTGAAAATGTGTATTTCCCTTCGGGAATTAATAAAGTATTTCTGATTAGTGATTCTGAGAGCCGACTCCACCCTCGGCCGCCCACCAACTCTCGGCCAGTGTCCAGTCTGCATGGATGAGCGAGGATGTGTGTGAGGAGACTGAGGTGTCCGATATCTGTTCATTCAGCCAAGACACTGTGAAGCGTGTCCCGTCTCTTCATCAGGTCTCTCCAAACGGACTCTGGTGTGGCAGAGACCCAGCATCTGGTCTCCATGGCCAAAGGGCTCCCAGGAGGCAGATCCAGAAGTTCACAATAAAAGCACCGCTTTTTTGTGAAGGCACACCATCCTGGTATTGGAGTATAAATATTTGGGGTTTTGCCACCAGCCGCTAGACTTGACCAACCTAAGACTAGATCTGACGGATCTAAGTGGATGAGCATAAACTGATGAAGCCTACTTGGATGAGAGGCTTTAATAATTAGCATCTGATTTGCCTTAATGGAGTTCTTAAAGGAACCCACGCATTCACGGGGAGAACATGCAAACTCCACACAGAAAGATCCCGAGCCTGGATTTGAACCCAGGACTGCAGGACCTCCGGGTACTCCGGCTTCCTCCCACTTCCAAAGACATGCACCTGGGGATAGGTTGATTGGCAACACTAAATTGGCCCTAGTGTGTGAATGTGAGTGTGAATGTTGTCTGTCTATCTGTGTTGGCCCTGCGATGAGGTGGCGACTTGTCCAGGGTGTAAACCGCCTTCCGCCCGATTGTAGCTGAGATAGGCGCCAGCGCCCCCCGCGACCCCAAAAGGGAATAAGCGGTAGAAAATGGATGGATGGAGTCTGATAGTTTATATATCAATCATGAAATATTAACATGGCAACACATGCCAATATGGCCGCTTTAGTTTACTAAATTGCAATTTTAAACTTCCTGCAAAGTATCCTGTTAAACGTCGCAAAATGATGAGGCGTGCGTGTGACGTCTCCGGTAGTAGCGGACGTGTTCTTCCAGCCCGTTCCAAGCTATAAGTAGTCTGTTCAATTGCATAATTTCACAGTATTCTGGACATCTTTGTTGCTGAATCTTTTGCAATTTGTTCAAATAATAATGGAGAAGTCAAAGAAGAAAGATGTAGGTGGGAAGCGGTGTATTGCGGCCGCCTTTAGCAACACAAACACAGCCGGTGTTTCCTTGGCTATAGAACAGAGCGGTCAAGCGAACATGGTCCCCCACCACATGTCAACCGGCAGGTTTTGGTGAGAAAATTGTGGTAATAAATCGGCTCTTACTGTAGACATGAGCGGAGCTTGCGTCCTCCTGCAGCTGTGGACTATTCCCTCCTCCCACCGGAGATACTGGTGGTCACCACACCCGTGGCCACACCCTTCCGATTTTCAGGTACCATATAATCTCACTAAAACACTAGTAACACAATAAGCAGATAAGGGATTTTCAAAAATTATCCTAGTAAATGTGTCTAATAACATCTCACTGCACTCGCCTTTTTTTTTTTTTTTAACTTTTTTTTTCCTTCTAGTCCTTCACTCACTATCCTCATCCAAGAAGCTTTCATCCTCGCTCAAATTAATGGGGAAATTGACGCTTTCTCAGTCCGAATCACTCTCGCTGCTGGTGGCCATGATTATAAACAATGTTTAGGTGTGAGGAGCTCCACAACATGTGACGTCACGCGCACATCGTCTGCTACTTCCGGTACAGGCAAGGCTTTTTTATGAGCGACCAAAAGTTGTGAACTTTGTCGATGTTCTCTACTAAATCCTTTCAGCCAAAATATGGCAATATGTGGAAATGATGAAGTATGACACATAGAATGGAGCTGCTATCCCCGTTTAAATAAGAAGATCTCATTTCAGTAGGCTTTTAACCTGCAAACAATTGATGAACTCCTGCCACTTTTGTTTTTGCGTAGGCACCATCTTTGCCTCGCTGCTCCTGAGGTCGCCCACCAAGCAAGACCTGGCGGAGAAGAGGAGGGCGCGAGAGTTCTTCCAGCACTTCCTAGTGCAGGGATCTTCTCCCTAGATCGGAGGACCACTGATGTTAAAACACTAAAAGCTATTGTCCTATATTTGAAATAAAGTGTTTGTAATAATTTTGCATATGTCTTCACAAACATTATGATAGTGCGGTTAGTATAAGTGACTTATCTGTGGATGTAGTTTGTTGTATTACTGTCAAGCATCGAGAGACCACTTTTTAATGTATATTTTATTTATAAAACAATTCGTATTTTAATGCCTGTGATCCTAGCAGTCAGTTTTTTCTATATAAAGTTGTTGGAAAACGACTGTGTTGTGATGTATTTTGTTACATGAATTAAAAAAAACACACAAAAAAACAGTTTGGAATAGAAAGTGCAAGAGTGTTCTAAGTGTTCTATTTCCCATAATCCATTGCGCGTGGCGTCATTTGGCATCCTCGGGAGGGGACATGGTCGGAAGAAAGTGCTCAACATCAAAGCAGGGAATAAACCCCAAGAAGCAGCAACACAGGTAAATAGTATTTTATACTTCGTGTGAGCCGCGGGCCTTGTGAGCTTGTCAAATGTCCGCCTTGCGTCCGCGGGAACATATTAGTGCTCGGAGGTCAGCTGTCGACATGAAAACGTTAGGGGACTCGCCGAAGAGCTAAGCTAGGTTAGCTGCTAAGCTAAGTTAGATGCTAAACTAAGTTAGCTGCAAGGCTAAATTAGCCGCTAGCTGCTGCTAAAGTAAGTTAGCTGCTAAGCTAAGTTAGCCACTAGCCTAGCGACGCTGCACAGCCTTCGTAGTGACGCTAGCTAATGCTAACTGCTAATTGTCATGTTGAGGGAGTAAATAGTCATACATGTTGGACAAACAAAAATAAAAATGGGTCGTGAAAGTCACAAAGTTGTGCGCCGGAACATCGGCGAACACATTAGAATGTATTATTTCTAAACAACAAATCGAATTGTTTTCGTAGCTTTTCGTTAGCATAACATGAACAAATGCTAAGAACGAAATCGTGACAAAGATTATACTAAATGTAAATGCCACAGACTGAATTTCCTAGAAAAATACGTATTTAGCAGGTCAACGTGTGTGTGTGTTAGCAGGTCAACGTGTGTGTGTGTTTGTGTACGTGTTTGTGTGCGTGCGCGTGTGTGGTGAGTCTCGTCTTTCAAGCAAAAACGGTTATTTTAAAAAAGAAGTCACTGTGACGTCACAAAGTACACATAATGCGCTTTGAAATGTATATCAAAATGTACTTGACATCTCCACGTTGAGCGCTTGGCGGCTGTCATTGATGATGGAAAGTTCTAGAAGTCCTCCCTCCTGTTTACATCAGTACTGCAGTGTGCACCCGTGCTTGTATATGTCATTTACCAAATGGTAAATGCTTGTTCTTGTATAACGCCTTTTTACCTTTTTTAAAAGGCCCACTAATATGAGATGTTTTTATTTAAACGGGGATAGCTGCTCCATTTTATGTGTCATACTTGATCATTTCGCAATATTGCCATATTTTTGCTGAAAGGATTTAGTAGAGAACATCGGCGATAAAGTTCTCTACTTTTGGTCACTCATAATAAAGCCTTGCCTGTACCGGAAGTAGCAGACGATGTGCGCGTGATGTCACATGTTGTGGAGCTCCTCACATCCTCACATTGTTTACAATCATGGCCATCGGCAGCAAGAGCGATTCAAACCGAGAAAGCAACGATTTGAGCGACGATGAAAGATTTGTGGATGAGGATAGTGAGAGTGAAGGAGTAGAAAAAAAAAAAAAAAAGTCGAGGGCAGTGGGAGCGATTCAGTTATTAGACACATTATTCGGATAATTCTGGAAAATCCGTTATTTGCTTATTGTGTTACTAGTGTTTTAGTGAGATTATATGGTACCTGAAAGTCAGAGGGGTGTGGCCACGGGTGTGGTGACCGCCAGTGTCTCCAGTGGGAGGAGGTAAGAGAGTCCGCAGCTGCAGGAGGACCTAGGTGTCGCTCATGTCTCCGATAAGAGCCGACTTACTACCACAATTTTCTCACCAAAACTTGCCGGTTGACATGTGGTCGGGAACCATGTTCGGTTGACCACTCTGTTCCATAGTAAAGCTTCACCTTCGGGAATGTAACCAAGGAAACACCGGCTGTGTTTGTGTTGCTAAAGGCGGCCGCAATACACCGCTTCCCACCTACATCTTTCTTCTTTGACTTCTCCATTATTAATTGAACAGATTGCAAAGGATTCAGCAACACAGATGTCCAGAATACTGTGTAACTATGCAATTAAAGCAGACAACTTAAAGCTGGGATCGGGCTGGAAAAAAATGTCCGCTACAATCTGAGACGTCACGCGCAAGCGTCATCATACCGACATTTTCAACAGGATACTTCGCGCAAAATTTAAAATTGCAATTTAGTAAACTAAAAAGGCCGTTTTGGCATGTGTTGCAATGTTAATATTTCATCATTGATATATAAACTATCAGACTGCGTGGTCGCTAGTAATGGCTTTCAGTAGGACTTTAAGGAACCCAAAGCGCTTTGACACTATTTCCACATTCACCAATTCACACACACTGATGGAGGGAGCTGCCATGCAAGGCGCTAACCAGGACCCATCAAGAGCAAGGGTGAAGTGTCTTGCTCAAAGACACAACGGACGTGGCTAGGAAGGTAGAGGGTCGGGATTGAACCAGGAACCCTCAGATTGCGGGCACGGCCACTCTCCCAAATTCGCCACGCCGCCCCCAGGGGTAAATCCCACCTAACCTTATCCTTGTCAACACACACAATCAATCAATGTTTATTTATATAGCCCTAAATCACAAGTGTCTCAAAGGGCTGCACAAGCCACAACGACATCCTCGGTTCAGAGCCCACAAAAGGGGCAAGGAAAAACTCACAACCCAGTGGGATCTCCATATGAATGACTATGAGAAACCTTGGAGAGGATCACGTACGCATCCGGACTCTAGGGGAGACCGGATGCAATGGATGTCGAGTGGGTCTAACATAATATTGTGAGAGTCCAGTCCATAGTGGATCCAACATAATAGTGAGAGTCCAGTCCATAGTGGATCCAACATAATAGTGAGAGTCCAGTCCATAGTGGATCCAACATAATAGTGAGAGTAAACGGTAAATGGGTTGTACTTGTACAGCGCTTTTCTACCTTCAAGGTACTCAAAGTACTTTGACACTACTTCCACATTCACCCATTCACACACTGATGGAGGGAGCTGCCATGCAAGGCGTTTACCAGCACCCATCAGGAGCAAGGGAGATGTGGGCAGAAAAGAAAAGAAAAATGGCAGATCAACTGGTCTAAAAAGGGGGGTCTATTTAAAGGCTAGAGTATACAAATTAGTTTTAAGATGGGACTTAAATGCTTCTACTGATGTAGCATCTCAAGCTGTTACCTGGAGGGCATTCCAGAGTACTGGAGCTCCAATAGAAAACGCTCTATAGCCCGCTTTGGGAATCACTAATAAGCCGGAGTTCTTTGAACACAGATTTCTTGCCTGGCATATTCATTTGACAAAATAATTGAAAACTACTACCTAGTCATCGATAAAAACAGAAAATTAATAAAAATGTAAGTAAATAAAATGTTTCTCTTTTTGATCCGTCCATTGCTAGGGGTTGACCGCTAAAAACAATTCAATTGCATGGCGGCCAGTGATGTCGCATAAGGGCTGTGACATACATTTCCATCCACAATATTTTCAAATGTCTTTTATTTTCCTATGACAATATCCCAGAACTCTCCAAAATAACAACTGTTAAATTCAAACGAACTAACTAGATAACATGAAGTAAAATAGATCAATTAACCATTATTTGTTGACATTCGGTTTCAAAGCCAAAGGGAGCCACGGCGGAGGCATGAAGTTAAAGTTAAAGTACCAATGATTGTCACACACACACTAGGTGTGGTGAAATGTGTCCTCTGCATTTGACCCATCCCCTTGATCATCCCCTGGGAAGTGAGGGGAGCAGTGGGCAGCAGCGGTACCGTGCCCGGGAATCATTTATGGTTATTTAGGGGACGGCGTGGCGCAGTGGGAGAGGGCCGTGCGCAACCCGAGGGTCCCTGGTTCAAATCCCACCTAGTACCAACCTCGTCACGTCCGTTGTGTCCTGAGCAAGACACTTCACCCTTGCTCCTGATGGGTGCTGGTTGGCGCCTTGCATGGCAGCTCCCTCCATCAGTGTGTGAATGTGTGTGTGAATGGGTAAATGTGGAAGTAGTGTCAAAGCGCTTTGAGTACCTTGAAGGTAGAAAAGCGCTATACAAGTACAACCCATTTAACCCCCAATTCCAAACCTTGATGCTGAGTGCCACCCATTTTTATAGTCTTTGGTATGAATCGGCCAGGGTTTGAACTCACAATTTACCGATCTCAGGGCGGACACTCTAACCACTAAGCCACTGAGTAGAAAGAGACGCGTGCGGCTCCAGAGCCTCGGGTTGCAGACCCCGATCTAGTGGTATGCCGAAAAATAATTAAAAGTACAGTGTTTTATTTTCCTATATTCAAACAGTCACTGTTCAAACTAGGGTTGTACGATATACCGGTGTTAGTATAGTACCGCGATACTAATGAAACATTCGGTACTATACCGCCTCTAAAATAACCGGTCCTGTATCGGAATAATACCTAAATGTGTGGTATCACCCAAAGCTAATGTAAAGCATCCAAACAAGAGAAGAATAAGGGATTATTACATTTTAACAGAAGTGTAGATAGAACATGTTAAAAGAGAAAGTAAGCAGATATTAACAGTAAATGAACAAGTAGATTAATAATTCATTTTCCACTGCTTGTCCTTAATAGTTTTGACAAAATAATAGAATAATAAATGACACAATATGTTACTGGATATATCAGCAGCTAAATTTTGGAGCCTTTGTTTACTTGTTTGTATTACTAAAAGACAAGTTGTCTTGTAAGTTCACTATTTTATTTAAGGACAAACTTGCAATAAGACACACACATTTAATGTACCGTTAGATTTTTTGTTAAAATAAAGCCAACCACTGGATGAAAAACTAAGTTTTTTGCTAAGTAGAATAATAGCTGACCTGGACAATGGAAAGTTTATTATTTTAATTTAAAAATTTTATTATTTAAATGTATTATTTTATTATTATTTTTTTCATTTAACGCTTGAATCTCGAGATCAACTTCAGGTCTGTCTGTTGTTATAAAAAAAAAATGTAAATTTAGTTTTTTATGTTTATGGCCTTTATGTCAAAACCCTTATTTATATGGCAAACACACAAAATATGCAACATTTTCCCCCAAAACATTTCAAAGTGGAATGTTTGACGTGAAGTAATTGGAACCCTAAATAAGTCAATAATTCATATCAATAAAAATAAGAATAAGTGTTGAAAATAAGCCGAATGTATATTTATATTTTTTACTTTTAACGCTTAAGTCTGTAGATCTCTTGATTATAAGATTTTATCATTTTTTTTATACTTTTTTGTTTATTTGATGCCCTTTTTGTTAAAGAAAACTTTGTTTCGCACAAAATATGCAATATTATCCCCTCAAAATATTTGAAAGTGCAATTGTTCCAGTGAAGTAATTGGAGCCTTCAGCAGGTCAATAACAGTCCGTATGGCAGCTTTGTCTTATTAGTGTCAACACTGCAACGTTGTCTTGTTACATGTCACTGTTTACTCCTTTATGTTTTAAATGATTATATTATCTTTTAGAATGGGCCGGGGCCATTAACAAATTAGCTGGTGGACATAAATGGCCCTAGGGCCGCAATTTGGACACATCTGATGTTGAGGGAAGGAGAAACACGGCCATGTCTGGATGACTCGCATCCATATTTCCAGTGGTTATCTCTCGAGTTACGAAACAGCTTTATTATAAAGCCGGCTGGGGCGCGTTCTTTCTGATGTCACTTCCTGTGTGGAACACAGTCTTTCTGGCGTCGCTTCCTCTCCGAACTCAGTTTGTAAACGATCAATGAGTCCATACAAAGCTAAGAGCCAGTGTTACGAGAAATACACTGCGCACTTAGTTACCCGTGTAAGAATTTGTCCGAGGAGGAGGACCTTAAACGATGGTTAAGTGTGGCTGAAATGGTGCTTGGGTTAAATAATTATTTGTTTAAGGGGTTATCCGGTTTAGTGTCGACATAGCCTGAGAACCTCTTGTCAACATGCTAACTCTACCCCAGAAAAAGTCATTGTTATTTGTATTCCAGTGAAGTACTCCTTGGCGGCAAGAAAGGACCATGACTGAGAATGGCCCTCGCTCTGAGGCGCCGCTGTACTTCGAGGTGGAGGTGGACGACGACGAAGACAAGGCCGAGCACCTGATGGCGGAACCCTCGTCGTCGTCGGGCCGCGTGTACGACCGCACCACCGTGCTCATCGAGCGGGACCCTATCCGGCTGGACGAAGAGGGCGAGGAGGAGGGTCACTGCGGCGGCGATGAGGACGGGGTCACTTTCCTCACCGAAGGGGACGACGAGGAGGGGCCCCTGGCCTTCATGGCGGACCCGGACGCTATGTCGCAGGGCTACGTGCACCACACCATCTCGCCGGACCAGATCCAGTTCACCATCAATCCCGGCTCCACCCCTATGCCACGGAACATAGAGGGCGCCACGCTCACCCTGCACTCCGAGTGTCCAGAGACCAAGCAGCGAGAGGTAACATTACGCAAACACACAGGGAACGATTATCAGCCGGTATATCACTTCTGCTTAGCTGTCAAAACTTCCATTTTTTGCCAGGAAATCCAGGTTTTGTCCTTCTTTCCCGGTGTTTTACCTGTTTTATTTTGATTGTTTTTGCTACTGCAGCACTCGTAGTGTGGGGTCATTAAAGGAGCTTCTTATACTTTCGCTAACTTCAAGGAAGAAATGTCAGCCGTCTTGAAAAATGTCTCGCTTCTAAGTTACGTGAAGGAGCCTGGAATTGATATTGTTTAAAATGTTTGCAATATTTCAAAGTTTCTCCCGAGAAAACCTTACAAAGTAACAAAACCCTTGACCAGACAAGGGCAAAATACGGCCTGTGGGCCACATTAAGATTTCCAATCCGGCCCGCCGGATGTTCTACATAATTTTTTTAGACCTTTAACATAAAAACTGTAGCCGCCATTATAGTTAAAAGTAGGGCTGGGCTCTATGGTGTTTTATTAATATCTCAATATTTTAAGGCCATGTCGCGATACACGATGTGTATCTCCGGAGATATATTTTGCCTTAGCCTTGAATGAATACTGGATGCATATAATCACAGCAGTATGATAATTCTATGTGTCTACATTCAAACATTCTTCTTCAGACTGCATTAATATATGCTACTTTTAAACTTTCATGCAGAGAGGGAAATCACAACTAAGTCATTTGACCAAAACTGTATTTATTAAGCACAGTTGTGACAGTATGTGACGTGTGTAGAAGGTGCGCTTGTTTTAAGTCTGTGAGAAGGAGAGACAAGAAAGAGTGAGAAAAGCCTGTAATGTAGTGCCCGCAGCAAAAGCAACTACGTGAGGACGTATACTCGAATATCAGGATTTAGTCATTTTCTATATCGCACAGAGACGAACCCGTGATATATCAAGTATATTCCATATATCACCCAGCCCTAATATGACCTCTGTAATGCGACTTATACTTCGGTACGCCGGTATGAAATTACACCTGCTCTTCAGCAGCGTGCCTTATAATCTGCTGCGCACTATGGTGGGAAAAATGCGGTACTAATGGTCGGTATCGGCATCCGCCCTAAAAATAACCATATCGGTCGATCTGTAGTCTATAAAACTAGATCTGTAGTCTATAAAACTAGTAGTCGTTAGCAGCCACTGTAGAAATAGATGTTGTTATTACAATGCATACTGTCTTTATACAGCACACATAGAATATAATAGAAGCCAAAGTACTTTATTGATCCCTGGGGGAAATTCAGCAGCACAGTTCGCTCACAATAGACAATAGGTATTTTTTACATGTGAATAATACAAATACAGTCTATTATACAGCATTTTTCACATGTGAATAATAAAAATACAGTCTATTGTATATCATTATTTAAATGTAAATAATATAAATACAGTATATCATACAGCATTATTCACATGTGAATAACATAAATACAGTCTATTATACAGCATTATTCACAGGTGAATATTATACATACAGTCTATTATACAGCATTATTCACATGTGAATAACATAAATACAGTCTATTATACAGCATTATTCACATGTGAACATTATATATACAGTCTATCATACAGCATTATTCACAGGTGAATATTATATATACAGTCTATCATACAGCATTATTCACAGGTGAATATTATATATACAGTCTATCATACAGCATTATTCACATGTGAAAAACAAATACAGTCCATCATACAGTATTATTCATATGTGAATATTATATATACATTTACAGTACATGTACAGTCAAAAGGAACTTATCCATTATACAGTCTGATGGCTGTCGGTATGAAGGACTTCCTGTGTCGTTCCGTGTTGCGTTTTGGGATGCTACCTGTTACTGTACGCCACACAGAGCATTTGGAAGAAGAAGGTGCTAAACGTTTTATCATTGACGCAAAAATAATTGGGGATAAATAGTATGACCTTACTCCTAAAATTAACCTGGGCCTTTTTGCCTATCTAGCCACTATTTGAGTGTATCATGTTTGAATTGCCTTTGGTAGCCAACTGCAACGGAAAATAAATCAATTGTCAAAACGGTGCCATGAGTCATAAAGAAAGGGAAGATGGTGTACTTCCTGTTTTGGGTCACACACTGAACGGCCTGGACATTATGACCACTTGCACAATCAAGAGCCCGACTCTCCGAGTACACACTGGTATAATGCCTGTTGTGTTTGTGCGTTGACAAACAACATGAACGTGACGCCTGCACACACGCACGACACACGTTTGTTGTCGCTTGACGAGTGCTGCCCTTGTTAGCCACATGTGCATTGTTGGATTGTCTTTGTGTTTGTCACATGAGCCCGTCCTTCCGGGAGGTATTTTTTCTAATGACTAGCGAGCCTGAACACAAAATGGACCTCCAGCAGGACAATACACAAAAAAAAAAAAAAAAAAAGACTGGTCGAAAATGAAAGTCGCGTATTGTTCCCACAGAAATGAATGTTTGCTGGCATCGCAATGATAGGCCTTACCATCAATGAAAGGAAACTTTTCTTACAAGACGTTTTGTTTCAATATTTGCCAGTGGAATATTAGTCCCTCTGACTATCAAGTCATGGAAAAGTACGCTATCTTTTATAGCAGGACTTTTATGCACTATGTAATCATTTCTGTCATCCAGTGTTAATGCACACTTTGATTTATTGTTTTACACAACAAACAGGAATCTGAGATCAAAGAACCTCCAAAGTAATTTTGAAACTGTAGCTCTGCTAACCAAAGCCTTTATTAGTTGTTAGATCATATTTATATATATGTGTATGTATATATATATATACATATTATATTCAATATTCAACAAGAAAAATATTCAACAAGAACAACATTAAATTGAGCTACAGCTGTATGAATAACATGCAACAAATCATTTCAAACCACAACAAAGCAATTGCAAAAGGACTGCCTACCCCCAGACTAAACGACTCTGAAACCAATAATGAATGTAACTGTCGCAAGAAACCTGATTGCTCTCTCAACGGAAGGTGCTTACAGACATCAGTCGTTTACCAAGCAAAGGTAATACGCAAGGACATTAACACATCCGACACGTACGTAGGATTAACCGAAGGAGCGTTCAAAACAAGATGGAATAATCACAACGCCTCCTTTAGAAACCAGACTTTGCAGAATTCTACCGAACTCAGCAAACACATTTGGAACCTCAAAGACAATAATGTTGAATATTCAATAACATGGCAAATTCTTGCATCCAGCACACCTTACAACAGTGGTAATAAAAGATGCAACTTATGCTTAAAAGAGAAACTGTTTATTATATATCATCCAGAGCTATCATCCCTCAACAAGCGCAGTGAAATCATTTCAACATGCCGCCATAGACGGAAACACCTCCTAGGTAACACATGAGCCAATCACCACACCCTACGCCTGCTTGTACCCACCCACTCTGTGCTCTATATAAACCATTGTATGTGAATGCTTCCATTAAAATCTCCTGATGATTGAGGGAACCCCTCATGTAACAGATCTGTAGAGATGAAGTAGTCTTGTGATTTTTTCCCACACCTACATATATATATATATATATATATATATATATATATATATATATATATATATATATATATATATATTCATGTATATATATACATATATACTTATATATATAAAGATAAATAGATAGATGACTAAAGCCTTTTAGTTTTTTTAGATCATTTGTCATATATATATGTATATATATATGTGTGTGTTTGTATATACATATATATATATACACCGTATTTCCTTGAATAGCCGCCGGGGACGGCGTGGCGCAGTGGAAGAGTGGCCATGCGCATACATAAATGATAAATGGGTTGTACTTGTATAGCGCTTTTCTACCTTCAAGGTACTCAAAGCGCTTTGACACTACTTCTACATTTACCCATTCACACACACATTCACACACTGATGGAGGGAGCTGCCATGCAAGGCGCCAACCAGCACCCATCAGGAGCAAGGGTGAAGTGTCTTGCTCAGGACACAACGGACTTGACGAGGTTGGTTCTAGGTGGGATTTGAACCAGTGACCCTCGGGTTGCGCACGGCCACTCTCCCACATAGAGAGATATATATATATATATTTATATATATATATATATATATATCCATACATAGATATATAGATGACAAATGATCTAAAAAAACTAAAAGGCTTTAGTCATCTATCTATTTATCTTTTATATATATAAGTATATATATGTGTGTATATATATATATATATATATATATATATATATATATATATATATATATATATATATATATATATATATATATATATATATACCGTATTCCCTTGAATAGCCGCCGGGGATGGCGTGGCGTGGCACAGTGGAAGAGTGGCCATGCGGAACCCGAGGGTCCCTGGTTCAATCCCCACCTAGTACCAACCTCGTCACGTCCGTTGTGTCCTCAGCAAGACACTTCACCCTTGCTCCTGATGGGTGCTGGTTAGCGCCTTGCATGGCAGCTCCCTCCATCAGTGTGTGAATGTGTGTGTGTGAATGGGTGAATGTGGAAGTAGTGTCAAAGCGCTTTGAGTACCTTGAAGGTAGAAAAGCGCTATACAAGTACAGCCCATTTATCATTTATATATTCATATACCGTATTTTTCGGACTATAAGTCACTGTCTTCTCCACAGTCCAGCATTTTTTTTATAGTTTGGCCAAGTCTCACCCCTGGCCAAACTACAAAAAAAAACGCGACTTATAGTCCGAAAAATACGGTAGTTTTATCACCCAGTCCTAGGTCACACTTTATGGATCAGTCTCATCATCAAATTGAGTCTGCTTTGACTGTTTTAAATATCGCTATTCTCGTGACAGTCACCCCTTTTTGTATCCACGTGTGCTTCAGGTAAAACGCTACCAGTGCATGTTTGGAGGCTGCACGAGGACGTACAGCACGGCAGGCAACCTGCGGACACACCAGAAGACTCATCGGGGAGAGTACACTTTTGTGTGCAATCAGCAAGGCTGTGGCAAGGCATTCCTCACCTCGTACAGCCTCAAGATCCATGTCCGCGTGCACACAAAGGAGAAACCATTTGAGTGTGACGTGCAGGGCTGCGAGAAGGCCTTCAACACTCTTTACAGGTGAACTGCTTCATTTCAACACCATGTGGTGTTTAGCTGCTGTGTATCTTTTCTAATTATCACATTTTTAAACATCGCCTATTGTAGTATTTTTTAACACTTTTAAATTTGCCTGCGGTCTAGCAAGGGTTGTACAAAACCAGTGAAGTTGGCACGTTGTGTAAATCGTAAATAAAAATAGAATACAATGATTTTCAACCTATATTCAATTGAATACACTGCAAAGACTAGATATTTAACATTTGAACTAGTAAACCTTCCTCCAGAAGGTTTTACCTTTTGTCCATGTGATGTCAGATGAGACAAAAATGTTGCTGTTTGGCCACAATTTGCAGCAATATGTTTGGAGGAGAAAAGGTGAGGCGTTTAATCCCAGGAACACCAGACCTAACGTCAAGCATGGTGGTTGTAGTATTATGCTCTGGGCCTGTTTTGCTGCCAATGGAACTGGTGCTTTACAGAAAGTAAATAGGACAATGAAAAAGGGGGATTACCTCCAAATTCTTCAGGACAAGCTAAAATCATCAGGCCGGAGGTTGGGTCTTGGGTGCAGTTGGGTGTTCCAACAGGACAATGACCCCAAACACACATCAAAAGTGGTAAAGGAATGGCTAAATCAGGCTAGAATGAAGGTTTCGGAATGGCCTTCCCA
The DNA here is from genome assembly GCF_033978795.1 of Nerophis ophidion. NCBI lineage: Eukaryota > Metazoa > Chordata > Actinopteri > Syngnathiformes > Syngnathidae > Nerophis > Nerophis ophidion. The sequence goes on from NC_084621.1 coordinate 6,555,567, forward strand.
AAGTCCTGATTTAAACGTGTGGACAATGCTGAAGAAACAAGTCCATGTCAGAAAACCAACACATGTAGCTGAACTGCACCAATTTTGTCAAGAGGAGTGATCAAAGATTCAATGAGAAGCTTGTGGAAGGCTACCAAAAGTGCCTTATTGCCATGAAACTTGCCAAGGGACATGTAAGCAAATGTTAACATTGCTGTATGTATACTTTTGACCCACCAGATTTGCTCACATTTTCAGTAGACTTATAGTAAATTCATAAAAGAGCCAAACTTCATTAATGTTTTTTGTGACCAACAAGTATGTGCTCCAATCACTCTATCACAAAAATATAAAAGTTGTAGAAATTATTGGAAACTCAAGACAGTCATGAAAATGATGTCCTTTACAAGTGTATGTAAACTTTTGATCACGACTGTATGTTGCCATCCAAGCAACGTCTTTTTCATGGACGCCCCTGCTTATTTCAGCAAGACAATGCCAAGCCACATTCTGCACGTGTTACAACAGCGTGGCTTCGTAGTAAAAGAGTGCGTGCGGGTACTAGGGTGGCCTGCCTGTAGTCCAGACCTGTCTCCCTTGAAAACGTGTGGCGCATTATGAAGCCTAAAATATCACAAGGGAGACCCCCGCACTGTTTAACAACTTAAGCTGTACATCAAGCAAGAATGGGAAAGATTTCCACCTGAAAAGCTTAAAAAATTGGTCTCCTCAGTTACAAAAGGTTACGGCCATGTAACACAGTGGTAAAAATGCCCCCGTGCCAACTTTTTTGCAATTTGTTGCTGCCGTGAAGTTCTAAGTTAATGATTATTTGCAAAAAAAAAACATGTTTCTCAGTTCAAATGTTAAATATCTTGTCTTAGCAGTCTACTCCATTGAATATAAGTTGAAAAGTATTTGCAAATCATTGTATTCTGTTTTATTTACCATGTACACAAGGCGCCAACTTCACCGGTTTTGCGTTTTGTACTTCTAAATCACAAATTCTTGCCTCTATGGTGATCACATATGTTTTTAAGTGCAAAGCATTGTGCATAAACATTCTCCTTTTCAAGCAATTATTTAAAAAAATAATTAGAATTGAGTGTCATTAAAGAAACAATGTTAACAGTCCAACAAGTGTAAAACAATCAAGTTTAACGTTTAATTTCTGAGAAACCGTTTTCCTCTGCAGTGGACATTCTTTATATCCGTTTGTAAAATGCTGTTTCTCTAAAGTTAACTAACAAGTACATTTTTAACAATGTAAATACCTCAAAAATTTATGTTTATATTTTACGGCTGATGGTATATCTAGTAGCTTCTCATATTTTCTGTGGTGTGCAATGTTCGCGTTCCCACAGGGCGTTTTCCCTCTGCGGCAGTGTGACTGATAGTTTTTAGTAGGGCTGGGCGATATATCGATATACTTGATATATCGTGGGTTTGTCTCTGTGCGATATAGAAAATGACTAGCGTGATATCCGAGTATACGTTGTCACGCAGTTTTTTTTAGCTGCCGGTATTACACTACAGGCGTTTCCCACTCTTTCTTGTCTGTCCTTCTCATGGAGATTTAAAACAAGTTTACCTTCTTACGTTAGTCACGTGTGCAACGTCACACGCTCCCTCGGAGCAGACAGGTAGCGACATGGTGACGTTATCTGTGATGCTAGCGGAGTAGTGCGGGTGGTAATAAGAGAGAGAGAAGGTGTGGATCTGGTAACAAATGAAGGAGGAATTAATTCCCAAGAAAAACATCAGGGGTTCCATCATCTGGCGGTGGTTTGGCTTCAAGCTGGAATATGTTGAACAAGAATGCGGCAAAAGCGTTGCTACAAAAAGTAGCACCACTTCTAATGTAGCATCATTTGGAAAGTCACGCGCTAGAGAATAGGGAGTGCTTGAAACTCTGCATGTCAACATCTCCATTCGGTGCCACACCAACAAAATGCAGAAGCAATTATTTCCAGATCAACAGTGTATGAAAAAAATAGTCAACAACGGAATTTAATAACGTCTGCAGGAACCTACCACATAGCAAAGGACATACACTATTTGATTTCCTGTTACGTAGCTCATTGTTATTTGACACTTATCTTTGACATCATGCACAAAAGTGCACTTTATTTGTTTTAAACTATTGTAGTGGCGTTCTGTACAAAAAGTGCACTTTTATTTAGTGTTGTTTTGATATGTCATCTTAGTGACATCATGCACAAAAGTGCACTAATAGCTTGTGTTAAAGTGTCTCTGACAATCTTACACTTTCTGTTTTGGAATGACATGAATGTTTGTGCAACTGCTTATTAAATACACTTTTGGTCAACTTACTCAGTTGTGATTTCCCTCTCTGCATGAAAGTTTAAAAGTAGCATATATGAATGCAGTATGAAGAAGAATGTTTGAATGTAGACACATAGAATCATCATACTGCTGTGATTATATGCATCAACTGTTCATTCAAGGCTAAGGCAAAAAATGGACATATATATTGTGTATCGTGACATGGCCTAAAAATATCGAGATATTATTAAAAGGCCCTATCGCCCAGCCCTAGTTGGTCGAGATCAGTGTTTTTTAATATGTGTAGTAAAGCCTTTTTGTGTGTTTTTTCCTTCGTTGTGTCATGAAAATCCGCAACTCCTTTATACACTTGCTTTCTCAAAGGTGTCGCAAACATGTGAGCGAGATGAGTGATCTTTGTTGTTTTGTGCTCAATAACATTGTTTTGACTTTAAACAGTCTGTATTTCATGCTTTTTAATGCAATCAAAGCCCACTCAATTTCTCTGTGCAGGCTAAAAGCACACCAGAGACTCCACACGGGCAAAACATTCAACTGTGAATCCGAGGGATGCACAAAGTACTTTACTACTCTCAGCGACCTGAGGAAGCACATTCGCACACACACTGGAGAGAAGCCATTCCGGTGAGCAGTCCCATCGGAGAACATAAAGGACTTCTCCCTCCAATTGAGGATAATAATCCTCATGAATATTACATCAGCAGCGCTTCTTGTACGTCTGACACAATTTATTCTTTGCCTCAAGGTGTGATCACGATGGCTGCGGCAAAGCTTTTGCTGCAAGTCATCACCTAAAAACCCATGTACGGACCCACACAGGTATGTTGTTTATTGGATCGGGTTTTCCTTTTGCTGGCCAAATATTATATTTGTCTTGTGAGTTTGATGTGGCTTCCTCTCTGCATGTGTATATATATATTTTTTTATCATAACAGCAGTTTAAACATCACAGACATAGAATTCGGTCAAGTGTTTATCCCATCCTAATATCGGACTGCCGATATTATCGGCCTATGAATGCTTTAAAATGTAATATCGGAAATTATCGGTTTCAAAAAGTAAAATTTATGACTTTTTAAAACGCCGCTATACGGAATGGTACACGGACGTAGGGAGAAGTACAGAGCGCCAATTAACCCACCACCAATCACATAATATCCACGGCTTTTCTCACACACAAGTGAATACAATGCATACTTGGTCAACAGCCATACAGGTCACACTGAGGGTGGCCGTATAAACAACTTTAACACTGTTATAAATATGCGCCACACTGTGAACCCACACCAAACAGGAATGAAAAACTAATTTCTGGAGAACATCCGCACCGTAACACAACATAAACACAGCACAACAAATACCCAGACTCCCTTGCAGCACTAACTCTTCCGGGACGCTACAATATACACCCCCCGTAAGCCCCCTCCAACCCTGTCCACCTAAACCTCCTCATGTTCTCTCAGGGAGAGCATGTCCACAATTCCAAGCTGCTGTTTTGAGGCATGTTAAAAAAAATAATGCACTTTGTGACTTTAATAATAAATATGACAGTGCCATGTTGGCATTTTTTTTTTTCAATAAATTGAGTTGATTTATTTTGGAAAACTTTGTTACATTGTTTAATGCATCCAGCGTAGTATCACAACAAAATTTGGCATAATGTGTTAATTCCATGACTGTATATATCGTATCGGTTGATATCGGAATCGGTAATTAAGAGTTGTACAATATCGGAATATCGACAAAAAAGCCATTATCGGACATCTCTAATCCTAAGCTTTTGTTTGACATCCTTTTACAGGCGAGAAGCCCTTCAACTGTCCGAGTGATGGCTGCGAGAAGACATTCAGCAGCCAGTACAGTCTGAAGAGTCACATCCGGGGTCACGACAAGGGACAGTCCTTCAGCGTCACGCTCACTCACCCGCTGTCTGAAGTGAGTCACTCTGCACTTCTGCCACGACACGTTTGTGTTGCTGTCCAGTCACTTTCTCACATACACGATGCACTGCATCAGAGTTTAACAGTTACATCATGTTTGCATGACTTGGCTTTGCACACTGACAAATTATTCATCTTTATATGGTTCCAGGATGCAAATCATTCACTGTGCCTCAGTGACTTAAGTCTGATCTCTACTGACTCTGCCGAGCTACGAGAGCATATTCACAATGTAAGTTGAGTTCAGCTTAATGCACTCAGAATCATAACAATGTTTAACAAACCCACACGCATGCACGAATATCTTGCATGTATTTACAAAGACTAATTCGTTCAGGCAGGGATGTCCAAGTCAAATACATCAGAGGGCCAAAAAAACAAATTTGCTACAAGCCAAGGGTTCAATGTTTATTAAAGCATATTCAAGTGATTGCACATAACCTATTCCAGGGGTTCTCAAATGGGGGTACTTGAAGGTATGCCAAGGGGTACGTGAGATTTTTTTTTAAATATTCTAAAAATAGCAACAATTCAAAAATCCTTTATAAATATATTTATTGAATAATACTTCAACAAAATATGAATGTAAGTTCATAAAGTGTGAAAAGAAATGCAACAATGCAATATTCAGTGTTGACAGCTAGATTTTTTGTGGACATGTTCCATAAATATTGATGTTAAAGATTTCTTTTTCTGTGAAGAAATGTTTAGAAGTAAGTTGATGAATCCAGATGGATCTCTATTACAATCCCCAAAGAGGGCACTTTAACTTGATCATTACTTCTATGTGTAAACATCTTTATTTATAATTGAATCACTTGTTTATTTTTCAACAAGTTTTTAGTTATTTTTATGTCTTTTTTTCCAAATAGTTCAAGAAAGACCAGTAAAAAATGAGCAATATTTTGCACTGTTATACAATTTAATAATTCAGAAACTGATGACATAGTGCTGTATTTTACTTCTTTATCTCTATTTTTTCAACCAAAAATGCTTTGCTCTGATTAGGGGGTACTTGAATTAAAAAACTGAAAAAAGGTTGAGAACTGCTGACCTATTGAACCAAGACCTAACACAGTGCACTGTATTGTATTCAATGATTAAATGAATAATCCAACATTTTTGTATGGCTCGGTCACTATTTTCAAGTGACAACATTTTTTAACAGGCTCACCGACAAAAACAAACTTATTTAAAAGAAAAATGCCAAGTGCCGTACATTAAATGAATATAGCAATATTTTCTTATGGCTCTGACAGTTTATTTCAAGGGCAAACAAGTAAATGTCCTTCAAAAATAAAATGTGTTCCTTAATATCAAGATGAATGTGTAAATGACCAACTTTTTCCAAAACACAATATAGAATTCATCCATCCATCTTCTTCCGTTTATCTGAGGTGGGGTCACGGGGGCAGCAGCCTAAGCAGGGAAGCCCAGACTTCCCTCTCCCCAGCCACTTTGTCCAGCTCATCCCGGGGGATCCCGAGGCGTTCCCAGGCCAGCCGGGAGACATAGTCTTCCCAACGTGTCCTGGGTCTTCCCGTGGCCTCCTACCGGTCGGACGTGCCCTAAACACCTCCCTAGGGAGGCGTTCGGGTGGCAACCTGACCAGATGCCCAAACCACCTCATCTGGCTCCTCTCCATGTGGAGGAGCAGCAGCTTTACTTTGAGTTCCTCCCGGATGGCAGAGCTTCTCACCCTATCTCTAAGGGAGAGACCCGCCCCCCAGCAGAGGAAACTCATTTGGGCCGCTTGTACCCGTGATCTTATCCTTTCGGTCATGACCCAAAGCTCATGACCATAGGTGAGGATGGGAACGTAGATCGACCGGTAAATTGAGAGCTTTGCCTTCCAGCTCAGCTCCTTCTTCACCACAACAGATCGATACAGCGTCCGCATTACTGAAGACGCCGCACCGATCCGCCTGTCGATCTCACGATCCACTCTTCCCTCACCCGTGAACAAGACTCCTAGGTACTTGAACTCCTCCACTTGGGGCAGTGTCTCCTCCCCAACCCGGAGATGGCATTCCACCCTTTTCCGGGCGAGAACCATGGACTCTCATGCCGGTCGCTTCACAGTCAGCTGCGAGCAGATCCAGTGAGAGCTGAAGATCCTGGCCAGATGAAGCCATCAGGACCACATCATCTGCAAAAAGCAGAGACCTAATCCTGCAGCCACCAAACCGGATCCCCTCAACGCCTTGACTGCGCCTAGAAATTCTGTCCATAAAAGTTAAGAACAGAATGGGTGACAAAGGGCAGCCTTGGCGGAGTCCAACCCTCACTGGAAACGTGTCCGACTTACTGCCAGCAATGCGGACTAAGCTCTTACACTGATCATACGATTGTCCAATTGTGGCGGTCCTCTCCCTGTGCAATATAGAACGTGAGATATAGTAGGATAATGCTTACATTTGTTTTCAGAATGTTTCAAAAGTGGGACCCCAAAAACTTACTGTGAGACCCCATATTTATGACTTGATGGAGTCCCTGGGGACCCATTTTGAAAATTCCTACAGCCAACACTGATGGAGAATTAGTGCGTGCAAAACAGCAGCAGGCGGCTGTGGCCTGCGGGCCGGTTCTAATACCAATCAAATATTATACCGGGAGCCATAGATCATTAATTCGGCCCGTGTACCTTGACGTTGACACATAGGCGTTAAGGTTTTTATTTTTTGGGAAAAATATTGATATGGCGCATAAATGAGCTAAACATTTTGATTGATACAAATCAGTTAATAAATGTAGAAGAAGAAGCCTGATTTGTGTGATAGCCTCTCAGCATTCGCAATATTAAAGTGATTTTTATCCCGCAATTAATTGTTGACAGCTGTTAACTTGCATAAAAGATTTTCAAGACCGTAAACGGTCATAGACGTTTTTAAGACCAAAAAGTGCAGCAATATTTACAAGTGAAACTCCCAAAATTATTTTTGTGGGACTTGTCCAGGGTCTGCCCCGCCTTCCGCCCGATTGTAGCTGAGATAGGCACCAGCGATCCCTAAGGGAATAGGCGGTAGAAAAAAGGATGGATGGACTATAAAGTTATATAAGCCTTGCTTGTTCAATATTAAATGGAAAACTTGTTTGGGTCCCTATTAAAAAGGGGTCATTTGTTTAACCTTGGCCCGCAGCTTTGTTCAGTTTTACATTTTGGCCCACTCTGTATTGGACTTTGACACCCCTGCTTTAGGGGCTCCGTATATAGCACATATTAGTTTCACTTTGAAGTTGAATGGCTGAAGTTAATTGACTTTTAAACCATATTAAACATTTTGGAGTTACACCTGTAAGTGATGGGACAAGAAAACGGGTCAAAGCACACATGTTCTCCGTGTGGACCGGGTTTGGGGGATCCATAGAGGTACAAGGGTGTCTACAGGAGTGTAAGTACACCCTGAAAAGTTTGTGATTTTTTTTTCCATTCACTCTTAGGCACAGAATTCACACCTGAGCAACGTGACCCCTATGAAAATCTTTGAGCTCATGTTCCAGAGCCCGGAAAACAGTGTCAGCCAAGATGAGAGCCAGCCTAACGGTGATAACAAACCTCCACGTTCATTTTGTGAACCATCATCTTGACGCGTGCTGTATTTCTCCCCCCCCCCAGAAAGTCTTGCTGAACGCCTGGACACCCCCACCCCAGTCACTGAAGCTTCATCTCTCATCTCTTTCTCTCTCAATCCTGCCTCCTCCTCGACCTCCTGTTCCCACACTGCCGCCGTCATGGAGGCTCCTCCTTCATCTCAGGCCCTCGCACCTGCCTCGGCCCCTCCCACTGCCACTACGACTTCCACACAGCCGCCGACTTTTGTGCAAATCTCCGAGGGACCTGCCCAGGCTCCCGACCATGTCACTTCTCAGCACTATGTCACACTGCCACCGACATTCCTTCAGCAGGACACCGTCGTTCAGCCTAGCGCTCTGCCTTCCCACATCGCCGCTCCCACTGTGGTGGCCCCGCCCCCAAGCACTACCCCGGCCGTGTCTGTCGTCACAGGCGCCTCCTCAGACCCTCTGGCAGCTGTAACTGAAGCCGTGCCTTTGGCCAGCGGTGTTGTTTCCAACTCCAGCCCCGCCACCATCACCATAGCTCCAACTCCCAGCCTGCTGCAGCCCAGCCTAGTCATGTCCGACCAGAACCTCCAGTGGATCCTGAGCAGTGCCGCTAACAGCCAGCAAAACCCTGAACAAGTGGGTTCACAATTGCGCAGAAAGGTGTTTTGTTGTACATTCTTCCATATTTGTTTCCGTCACAGTCACACCAAGGAGGTCCAAAAGTGGAGAAGGTGTTCTTCACTACAGCCATACCAGTGGGAGGAAATGCTGGTAAGAAAATAATCATAAAAGTGCATGCCGATGCTTGAATCTACTTTTCACTGAGCAAAGGGAGCAGTTTGTTACACGCACCGTATGTCAGTGAGTGTACGATAACCGAAACGCCATATTGATGGGTGGAATGGAACTTCATTGTCATTGTATTGAAAAAAAACACAATGAAATGACATTTTCGGAACAAACCCGTCTGAAGGTAGAGTGTAGAGAGATCGGGCAGCACCCGAGAAAAAGATGGAGAAAATGTTAACGTGGGAGGAAGGAGAGGAAGAAAAAAACAGAAAGTTTATATTGTTTATTGAGCATATTATAGTCAGTTCCGTATCATACATGTAGTACATAATGTACTCCAGAGAACAGTATTGTGCTCAATGACTATATTATTATTTCACAAAAAAAGAAAATCAAACGGTAATGGGAAGAAATATAAACTTTTTGAATCCCCCCCCCCCTTTTTTTTTTTTACATAGTTAAGTTGAACTAATATCCAGTTTCCTCTGGACCACATTTTATCACATTCATCTGGATCCACATTGCTCGATTTGCTTAGACCAGGGGTCACCAATGCGGTGCCCACGGGCACCAAGTCGCCCGTAAGGACCAGATGAGTCGCCCGCTGGCCTGTTCTAAAAATAGCTCAAATAGCAGCACTTACCAGTGAGCTGCCTCTATTTTTTGAATTTTATTTATTTACTAGCAAGCTGGTCTCGCTTTGCTCAACATTTTTAATTCTAAGAGAGACAACACTCAAATACAATTTGAAAATCCAAGAAAATATTTTAAAGACTTGGTCTTCACTTGTTTAAATAAATTCATTTATTTTTTGCTTCTTATAACTTTCAGAAAGACAATTTTAGAGAAAAAAAATAAAACCTTAAAAACGATTTTAGGATTTTTAAACACATATACCTTTTTACCTTTTAAATTCCTTCCTCTTCTTTCCTGACAATTCAAATCTATGTTCAAGTAAATTTGTTTTTTTATCGTAAAGAATAATAAATACATTTTAATTTAATTCTTCATTTTAGCTTCTGTTTTTTCGACGAAGAATATTTGTGAAATATTTCTTCAAACTTAGTATGATTAAAATTCAAAAAAAATATTCTGGCAAATCTAGAAAATCTGCAGAATCAAATTTAAATCTTATTTCAAAGTCTTCTGAATTTCTTTTAAAAATCTTGTTCTGGAAAATCTAGAAGAAATAATGATTTGTCTTTGTTAGAAATATAGTTTGGTCCAATTTGTTAACAAAGTGCAGATTGGATTATAACTTATTTAAAACATGTCATCAAAAATATATATTTATTGTGAGAAATCATTTAGATGATCAGTGTTTCCACAAAGATAAATATCATTAATTATTAATAATAACAGAGTTAAAAGGTAAATTGAGCAAATTGGCTATTTCTGTCAATTTATCTAAGTGTGTATCAAACTGGTAGCCCTTCACATTAATCAGTACCCAAGAAGTAGCTCTTGGTTTCAAAAAGGTTGGTGACCCCTGGCTTAGAACAATGTGCTTAAAATGACCTGAACATATCATAAGCAAGTCATATCGGTCATTTATACTAACATTGTCTAGACCTCACTATCCAGCCATCCATCCATTTTCTACAAAATTGATGTTGGTCCGATATCAGCAAAGAACAAGTATCGGATTATATTGAGCTTGCGTCTTAAAATCTCTGATGTCCCCAATAAAAACAGGAAGTTAGTCCATCCATCCATTGTCTACCGCTTGTCCGTTTTGGAGTGGCGGGGATTCTGGAGCCTATCCCAGCTGCATTTGTGCGGAAGGCGCGGTACACACTGGACACGTCACCACCTCATCACAGGGCCAGACCTCACTGTACAGAACCAAAATATTAGATTTTTACAACTAATCAAATGTTGAATGTTTGAAGAGTGTTTGAGCTCATCACTCAGGCTGTCCCATATTTTCACCCCAAAGTTTGACACACAAAAACGTTTCCTTGTGCGAAGTGCTAAAGCGTGTTTCTCTTTTGCTGTTCCTCTAAGGTTATACCCCACATCTCTTTCTATGTACTGTAAAGTGGGTGGACTCAGTTTGAGACCAGGAAAAAAAACATACATATACATATTTAAACCCACAAGTGGAGACTTCCAACCAGGGGGCAGGCATGTTAAAGTTAGGTTAATGATTGTCACACACACTACACTAGTTGTGGCGAAATTATTCTCTGCATTTGACTCATCACCCTTGATCACCCCCTGGGAGGTGAGGGGAGCAGTGAGCAGCAGCAGTGCTGCGCCCGGGAATCATTTTATGGTGATTTAACCCCCAATTCCAACCCTTAATGCTGAGGGCCAAGCAGGGAGGCAATGGCTCTCATTTTTATAGTCTTTGGTTTTACTCGGCCGGGATTTGAACTCACGACCTACCGATCTCAGGGCGGACACTCTAACCACTAGACCACTGAGGCCAGCTCTGTTGTCCGGCCTACTGGGGCTGGGCGATATCGCCTTTCTAAGACATATCGATATATTTTTAAACAAAATATGATTGAAGAAAATATCGTAATATCGATGCAATTTATTTCAGGTTAACATGACCAAACATGTTGTGTTCCTTGTTGTCCCTCGCTTCCCTTTCCCTCTCAACATCCACGGGCTACTAAACCCCTCCCCTTCCTCCTTCCAAGAACATCCATGATTGCTTGGTTGTTTACTATGATGAGTCACGATTGAGTGACATCAGGGACTACCCAATCAGAGGCAGGATAGGGCGGGTCATGGAACCAGGAAGGGAAATCACAACATCCATCCATTTTTTACTGCTTGTCCCTTTCTGGGTCGCAGGGGGTTGCTGGATCTTATCTCAGCTGCATTCGGGCGGAAGGTGGTGTACACCCTGGACAAGTCGTCACATCGCAGGGCCAACACAGATAGACATCCCAAATGACGACGAGCGTGTTGTAGACGAGAAGAGGGAATATACAAGCGGGTGATTAATAAATGGGGGAAAAAAAACTAGTGAAAGATGGCTGAGGGATTCTCTTCTTTAAATTTTTCTTTTAGCGATGTAGACGCCATCCCCGAAACCCACAATACTTCTACTCGGCCACATTTGGACAAATTATGTGTCTGGATAAAACATTAATACGAGTTGTTTACCATGTAAGCCCAAATGAAAAGTGTTCTCCAGTTGCCAAGTCGGGCATATTTCGCAAGAGAAATGCTGCCAAAAAATGTATGCCAAAGTGAGGCAGATCATAGCCGTACAGTTAAGTCGAGGTACTTACTTAGCGCCCCGGAAGAGTTAGTGCTGCAAGGGGTTCTGGGTATTTGTTGTGTTGTGTTATGGTGCGGATGTCCTCCCGAAATGTGTTAGTCATTCTTGTTTGGTGTGGGTTCACACGTATTTGTAACAGTGTTAAAGTTGTTTACACAGCCACCCTCCATGTGACCTGTATAGCCGTTGACCATGTTTGCCTTGCATTCACTTGTGTGTGTGAAAAGCCGTACATATTATGTGACTGGGCCAGCCCGCTAAGGCAGTGACCTTAAGGCACGCCCCCAATATTGTTGTCTGGGTGGAAATTTGGGAGAATGGTTGCCCTGGGAGAATTTCGGGAGGGGCACTGAAAATGTGGAGGGTTGGCAAGTATGACTGGGAGACGCAACTGTTTGTTACTCCTCCCTATATCCGTCAGCGGCGTTTTAAAAAGTCATACATTTCACTTTGTGAAACGATACCGATAATTTCTGATATTACATTTTTAAAGCATTTATCGGCTGATATCGGAAATCTCTAGTTAATACCCATCTTGACTAACTAGCTTCATAAAAGAGTCACTGAGTGTTTACACTACACGTGTCATTCACTTCCATTTCAGTGAATATCGCTCAAAATGTTTTATCTTTATGTGTATATCTTTGTGTATACTTTCACTGGAAAATATATATCGAATATCGAGTTTAAGTAAAAATATATGGATCGGTTTGCAGCCGAGTGTGAAGCGACTGGCATGAGAATCAGCATGAGTCCGAGTCCATGGTTCTCGCCCGGAAAAGGGTGGAGACCCTGCCCCAAGTGGAGGAGTTCAAGTACCTCGGAGTCTTGTTCACGAGTGAAGGAAGAGTGGATTGTTAGATCGGTGCGGACGCTGTATAGGAGCTAAGCCGGAAGGCAAAGCTCTGTTTACCGGTCCATCTACGTTCCCATCCTCACCTATGGTCATGAGCTTTGGGTTATGACCGAAAGGACAAGATCACGGGTACAAGCGGCCCAAATGAGGTGGCGGGTCTCTCCCTTAGAGATATGGGGAGAAGCTCTGTCATCCGGGAAGAACTCAAAGTAAAGCTGCTGCTCCTCCACATGGAGAGGAGCCAGATGAGGTGATTCAGGCATCAGGTCAGGATGCCACCCGAATGCCTCCCTCAGGAGGTGTTACGGCACGTGCAACCGGTTAGAGGCCACGAAGAAGACTATATCTCCCGGCTGGCTGGGGAGAGGGAAGTCTGGGCTTCTCTGCTTAGGCTGCTGCCCCCGCGACCTGACCTCAGATAAGTGGAAGAAGATGGATTGATATATACTTTTTTTTCCATACGTCCAGTCCTGTCCTGTAAAAAGCACTAACACGAATCAAGGAACATAAGACCCAAGCCATGAAGTTCAATGTCCCCACTATGATGGATAAACTATTCTAGCACCTTTTCCCAGATTTGCACCAATCTTTTTATATGGTTACTCACGTTTTTTTGGCTTATCCCCTTTACAATGAATTGATTAACGTGGACCCCGACTTAAACAAGTTGAAAAACGTATTGGGGTGTTAGCATTTAGTGGTCAATTGTACTATACTGTGTGCAATCTACTAGATAGTACTTTGATTCCTTCAGGAAAATTAAATTTACAGCAGCAGTGTACAGAGTTGAGATCAATTTAAAAAGTAAATAACGGGGTATACATGGAAACAAAATAGAAAAATATTACAATAAGAATACAAATAAAGAGCAACAATGGGGATAAAAATGAGTAAAATAAGAATATAACAAGAGAAAGTAGGCAGTAGTGAGCATGTAATGAAAAAGTACTGCACTTTTATTGTTTTGCATCCCCTGTCATCCTTGTACCCCCCCACTAATAAAAGTTTCAATCAAATTCCATGGAAATATCTTGACAACTTTTATGTTTTTAGGCAGCTCGGTGCAGCAGATCGGGCTGAGCCTGCCGGTCATCATCATCAAGCAGGAGGAGTCGTGCCAGTGTCAGTGTGCCTGCAGGGACACGGCCAAAGACAAGAGCGCCTCCACCGCGGCACAGCAGCAGCCACCAGAGGGCGCCCTTCCTCCTCCGCAGCCCCAAGAGCCTCCGCAACACCCCCCTGCCGACGCCACATCCTCCTCTTCCTGCCTCCCAGAGTCTTCCTCCGTGGGCGGGCAGGAGGCCTCCTCTTCTGCCTCAGCTCCGACTTTCTCCACGATGGTGAGCAGCTCCGCCTCCACCAAACCCCCGTCGTCGCACGGGCTGGCCAACATGGACGTGTCAGACTTCCTCTCTCTGCAGAGCCCGGAGACAGCGGCCAACATCGAGGCCCTGCTGCTCGTCACGGACGACTTCAACATGACCACCGAGGGCAACGCTTAGTTTGTGTGCCCGGGCCGTCTACGTGGCATTGTGCCAATTTACACGCACGACAAGCTTTCAGTCTCTTCGCAGTAGTTTGCTAGCCGAAAGTTGAACGCAGGGAGAAGCTTTTTGTCGGTCACGAATATAATCCAGTTTGTATATAAGATGCTATCCCGTCTCGTCGTACTGTCCTGACACTGAAATCCCGAGGGATCGAACACACGGCTGTGGGCAGGTGTGTGGGCGTGGTCTGTCCGCCCGAGCTTGGTCAAAGTTGGTTGGAATGCACTGAGAGCTCTCCATTCACACGGGTAAAAGTTGTCCAAAAGATTGCATTAGAGCCGCCTTGTCATCAAAAATATGTACACACCATTTCCCTATAATTTACAATTGTACTTTTTAATTTATTCAAGACATTTAATTGTCCTACTGCTCAGATTTTTAATTTATTCAGATTATATACGAGTTAATTTTGTCTTTGTTACTGAATTATTTTCATTGACCTTTTTATTTGTAACAAAGAAAATGATGCCACAGCTAGCTATTGTCGAGGTGGTTTTTCGGGTGGTGACCCTCTCAGGGACGCATCGGGTCAGAACTGATCCCGGCTCCCTTCACCCCCCCCCCCCCCCACTTCTCGCAGTCGCCCTGCGTTTTGCTGCACTCTTCCGTCGTGTTGCACACTAACCTTGTAAAGAGAGTAACCTTAACGTGCAGCATCGCCAGTTTTCTACACAACTGCTGTAAATGTGTCTAAGGAAAACAGATTTGTGTTTGTGTGTATATAGTGCAGTTATTCTAGAATTTGTATTTTTGTATAGACGGTGAAAGTAATTACTGAGCTAACAATGCATCTTGGGTCAGTTAGTGAGATTTTACAATTTTCCTTCACAGATCTGACATTGTCCCATTTATCTGAATTGTTTTGGGCCTTTAAGCGGAAATATTCAGTCTGCTTTCGATTCGGGCACCCATTTACTGCAGATTTACTGAAGAGACAACGGAACATTTAAACATTCGTCCTGTTTTGTTGTCCAGATTTATTTAAGAGACAACTGAACATTTAAACATGTCCTGTTTTGTTGTCCATCACCTTCAACATGAAGCGATCCAAGGGCCAGTTTAGCTGCGTTCCAAGTCAATGTTGCAGGGTTCTCCAATATATTGTACAGAAATAATCAAATACATGTATTTATTAGGACAAACTGCTTACAGCATTCTAATTTTGACAGTTTGGGGAAACCTGATTTAACCATTCCAGATATGCAGTATTACAAGGGTCCAATTCACAAATGTTAAAAGGCACTAGAAGAGCATTACTGTCACCATCCATGCGTACTATAAATAAACTATGCAATTTCTAGGTAAGGCATTCAGAGTATGCACACGGACTCCTGTCGGTAACTATTGTGACGTGCTAGGATATTTTTATATGCACAAAATGTTTCTTTTATCATTTTCATATACAGAAGACACAACCACTCATGTCTCACACACACACACATCGTCACTTACATCAGCTGAGATTGAACGCGGTCTGATTTCCGAAGGACACACGATTCTGTTTTAAGAATTATGTTGGTAATAAAATACAACCATGTTTTCATCTGGCTCAGAAGTTGACCTCTAGAGCGAAAGGTCTCAACTTCAACTCTGTTTGGAAGCGGACTTGCCAATAAACCTTGGCATGATTCCAAAGAGATGAGAAAGTGAGGAAATATTGAAAAAAAGGTGTATTTATAAAAATAAAAAGAATGTTAAATGTTTGCATATATGCTCGTTTTGTATAAAGTTCTATAACTTTCTCAAATAAGGAGCAATATAACAATAAAACAAGAACAAATCTTACTGTCTCAGCTGAGTGTGCAGTTTTATTACAATTTCAACATGAACATCACTCTGGCTCCTTTTGTGGCGGGATGGTGACATCCTGGAGAGATTTTGTCTGTGGAAGGAAAGTGACAGTTGTTGAATTGTGACCCGTGATGTGGAACGAAGGCACTCACCTTTATAACCTCATCCAGGTTTTTCAGGTCATCCAGGATCTTGTTGCACAGATTTACTTTGTCAGACGCCATCCCCACCTTCTCATCCACATCCTCCAGGTCCTGTGAAACATTCAAATAGAAATGATCAGAAATGCCTGCTTGACTTCCTCACACACAGACAGACTGAGGCCTGTGAGTGTGGGCGACAACACCTCCAGCGCCATCTTCCTGAGCACCGAATGCCCCCCCAGGCCCCAGTCCAGAGTCCGCTGCTGTTCACATTGATGACCCATGATTGCTGCACCCGGTCCACTACCAACCGCGTTGTCAAGTATGCGGACGAGACAACGGCAGACTACAGGGAGGGAAACATCTGCTTGACTGGTGCGGAACCAACAACCTGGTCCTGAACGTCAAGACCAAGGAGGTAGTCCACTTCAGGAGGCACCAGTCTTCAACAGCACAGCAGTGGAGATAGTGGGCAGCACCAAGTTCCTGGGGGTGCAGGTAACTGACAATATGACCTGGTCCCT